>NW_020954580.1:28530722-28532684 GCF_900497805.2 Vombatus ursinus | reverse complement strand
GTGTGTGTGTGTGTGTGTGTGTGTGTGTGTGTGTGTGTGTGTGTGTGAATACATGTCCTCCAATTCCCTTAGGTGACCCTGACCTTGTTTGTCAGCCTGCTTCCATCCCTTCTTCTTCATTCGTGGTCTGACATAGATCTTCCTGCATCTGTATTTTCATATCAAATAGCAACAAATCCCTACTCCTCACTGTAACTACATAACCTCTCTGGGCCTCAGCTTCTCTATCTGCAAAAGGAGGAGTTATTGCAGATGATACCTGAGGCCCTTTCTAATTTTTATATTCTATTATTTCTTGAAGGTTTATATTCTTTTTTAAATTTATTATGTATTTCCTAGTTGGGAACCATTTGACTCAGACACTGTTGCCTATAAAATGTTTGACCTGCACTGTCTGGTTCCGCTTTCTTCAACTTAATATAAAATATTTAAGGAAGTTCCAAAAAAACCCAGGTATCACTAATAATATATCTTATTTATATATAGCTTTAAGGTTTACAAAGTGTTTTTGTTACAACCACTCTATGAGGTAGGTAGTATGAGTATGAAATATAATGAAAGGATTCAAAAAATAAGATCTATTAGGGGAAAAAAAGGGGATATTTTCACCAGAAGGCAGAAAGTTGATTTAATAATATCTTTCCAATACAGAAAAGGTTATTATACAGTGGACAGTTACCACATGTTCCCCATCTCCATGGAGAGACTGAACAAGAAGAAATGAATTTAAGGCACAGCATAGGGAATGTAAGTTAGAAATGATACAGGTTTTTCTGACAGTGAGGGTTATAAGACAGGAGGAATAGGAATAGGTTACTAAAGGAAGTTTTAGAATCCCTGGCTATGAAGAACTTTAAAAAAATTGATTTGTATCTGTACGGAATAGTTTAAGCCTGGTGTTGCCTGAAGAGAAAGAATTGTTTTGATGACTTCTCCAGTCTCTTCCATGTCTATGACTCCACAGACTCCATATCAGGTGGCATCTCCCCAAAAGGACAGAACAGGGTCCTGAAGATGGAGATATAAATTCTTATTTCCCTCTGCACCCTGTTCTGCTCTTCAAAGTGAGTTAAGTGTGTGGCGCAGAAATGAAGGGTGCAGTGGGAAAACTGGAATCTGGCCCATATGCTGCAGTGTAATCTACTTTGATTTCTCAGTAGAAATAAAATAAAAAACCAACAGTAAAGGGCTATTAAGGGAGAAAACATTCATCACTGTGGACAGAATAAAAGTCCTACCAAATAAAATGGATGCCTGTGGAAAAAAGACTTGTCATTCCAGGGAGAATGCCATGCTCCCTCTTCCTCTGCTCCTCATGGAGTCTTCATCCATTTACTACACTGACTATTTTCCCTATGCCCTGCTGATTTTTCTTTCTGTGAACCACATATAAAGTGAATTTAGCCTTTGACCAGGTCTAACCAGGCAACTATTTTCAAAATAAAAGTGTTTTACCTTTTGCTGTCTTAACATTCAAAATATTTGCAAAAAAAAAAAAATTAAAGGTTGTGTTATAAGCAGTTATGATTCCCAAGTAAGCAATTCCTGCAACATTGTATATTCATGTTTTAAGCTTTTATATACTGTTTTATGCTAGGATAATCACATGGACATATATGTTTAAAATGTTTTTTGCCAATTACTTATAATTTTATACACTTATTTTTTTTTCTCCTGATAGAAGCACCCTGACTCAAGAACATTTCTAGCTGTCTTCTTTTACTATGCATATTGTTCTGGGCCAAGCCTTTATATGTCTCCAACCCTGCTTTTCTGCTAAGTACAACTGGAAGATGACAATACCACAGAAACAGACATTCCTTAAGAAAGAGAGCCAAGCCCAGAGGCATCCTCTCCAGAAATAAGATGCTCTATTGACTTCTATTGTTTTCTTAACAAACAGGGCCCCTCAAGGAGGGCAGCTTGCTTATGTGACATGTAACTGCAGCTAAAATGGTGTCA
>NW_020954580.1:28420051-28530712 GCF_900497805.2 Vombatus ursinus | reverse complement strand
CAAAGGATTAACCCTGGGACTTCAAAATCTTACTATAACATTGCCTACTGAAATTCCACAGAGGGCTCAAACAGATAACACTATTCCATTTTCAACCAAATCTCATCAAAGATATGCATATGTATATGTATGTATATATGTGTGTGTGTATGTATATGTATGTGTGCGTGTGTGTATATATATATATATACATAATGTGTATATATACACACACTTAGGTATATACTATATATAAATACACACACATATATATATATATATAACAAGGTCCTGTTTAGTGCAAGTTCTGTGAAGTGGTCTCATTATTCAAATCCACATTATTTGAAGTTATGATTATATGTAAAACATAGTAATTGGTTCTACTCAAATGGAAATATGCAATGAAAAAAATCCAATAAGATGACCACTCCATAAAATTCATTATTTCTACTAATAAGGAATCTCTCTGTACATATATATATATGTGTGTGTGTGTGAATTTAGTTTGTTTTTTTTTCTTACAAAAATGGGGCAAAAACCATAAAATGTGGTAATGCAACAACATGCCTTGGTTTAAAGCACATTGGTGAGCCCTTGGTTTCTAGAATTTTTATAACAACCCAGAAAGGAGAGAGTGATGGGCATGATGGCCTCTCATTTCTCTTGAAAATCAAGGAAACTGACAAGTTCCAGTCCAATGAATGATGCCCTGATTGAAGGGAACTCCTTCTCCTACCCTGCCTTCAACCCTCACTTTGCCTCAGCAATATAACATAGTAGCTGCATAATTCTGAAACAATCTATAGAATTTGAGGCCATTTCACTAATAAAAATGGAAAGTTGACACCAACCTTAAAAATGGCAGAACATCAGAAGATAGGGCTCTCTCTGCTCTCTGAGAATTTGATTAAAAGGATGCACTCACAGGAATTTTTCAAGTGGAAGTTGCTCACAGAACAAGGCCAGGGCAGGACTCGTATGAAGTTTTGACATAACCAGAACGTCTCTAGAAATAAAAAAAAAAAAAGGTCAGAGAAAGAACAGAGGGCTAAAAACATGTCAGAAATAACCATCTTTTATCAAGGCACATTAAACTGAATGCTAGCTGTGCAACAACCACTTGTCTAGGCATTAACAGGTAAAATTAATTTTGTGTTTGATATTGCTGGGGAAAAAAAATCCCAAAGATAACAGTATTTTGTAACATAGCAATCTGGTGGGTTTTGTTTTGCCAACATTAGAAGAGCGACAAAGCTCACAGAAAGTGTTCTTGAAAAGGGGGAGCAAAATTACAGCTCGGCAAATAAAAAAATAAATGTGTAAGAAAATAAATAGGTAGACAGACAGAAAGATAGATAAATAGATCTTTAAAGAATGGGCTTGATAGTAAAATAGACATCACTATGTCTAGGTCAGGTTTACCTAAATATACACCCCTTTCCATAAGAGATCATCTTTCTGCTTTAGACCAATATGTGTGGCCTGCGCTTTCCTACTCAGGCAAACACCACACAAATGCACCTACTTGTTTAGAAAACTGCTAGAAGCAGTGCTTTTCACACAGCAAAAACAAAAAAAAAAAATACTGACATTTCTGTCAACGCCATGCGCCTCCCCCATACTAAAAAAAAAAAAAAAAAATGAATAAGAGACAAGTAATTGAAAATCTAAGTCCAGTACTGTAGGTGTTTACAGATTGGTTGAGTGTTTGGAGAATTAAACTTTATTCAATTTCTTGTTATTCCTCCATCCTCCTTGCTCCTCCTAAAATATCATCTCCCCAACCAAATCTGTTAGTGTATATCAGAGTATACAATATGAGCAAATACCTGGCTTCATTGATGCAAAAAGACAAAAAAAAAGACCTTTAATAACAACATCATCATGCCTAAGAACAACCACTCATATTGATCTGGAACTTCATATTTTATAAAGTGTTTTCTTCCCATATCAACCCCAGGAAGTAGATAGTAAAAGTATTATTAGCCCCATTTGACAGATTAGAAAAGTGAAGCTCTTATTCACAGATATGCAGCCTCAGGAGTCATCTAGTTCAAATCTTATTTGAACAGGAATTCCCTTTACAACATTCTCTACCCCCCCCCAAAAATAAAAACACAGTCATCTAGCCTTTATTTGGAAACTATCAGTAATGAATAATTTATTTCCTTCCTCCCAAAGTACTTCATTCCACTGTTGGACAGCTCTACTTAGAAAATTTTGCTTATAATCAGCTGAAATCTGACTCTGTACTTTCTACCCACTGCTCCCCGTTCTTCCATTTGAAGACAAATAAAATAAGCTTAATATCTCATCCACTCAACTGCCCTTCAAATATTTTAAGATGGCTATCACATTGCCCCCAAATCTTCTCTAAGTAAAACATCCTCAGTCTTAATTTCCATTCCTTTCCAGCTTAGCATTTTAGTTGTTCTCTTCTAGATCTGATTTGATTTGCCAAAGCCCTTCTCAAAATGTAGACTCTAGAACCAAAAACAATACCTCAGACATGGTAAGACCAGGGCAGAGGCCACTGGGACTGCCCCATCAGCTCTCTCCTTCTGTACACACCACTCCTATCAATGCAGTCAATGAGTGAATAAAGGGGGGGAGCTCTGTCTCAAACCCAAGGCTTCTAAGGCCAAGCCCAGCACTCTTGGCATTGTGCCTTGGTCCTGTTAGAATGCCTCTTTGCTTCCTCCTCCCTTTGTACCTCTCTCTCTCCCCTATGGTGGTGAAGAAAGTCATGTTCACCATACACTTCTATTTGTGAATGCTCGCATATTATCTCAGGTTCCAAAAGCCAGCATAGAGAACAGCATAACTTACCCTTTGCCAGCCAGCCTGGTGAGATGTGTACCATGAGGAGTCCCAGCACTCAGGCTTATCATAGCATGTCACAAGTGTGAGAAACCCAATCTCTCTAGGGCCCACCAACCAAGGATTGCAAAATGCCCTCATCCAATCCCTGGCGGTCAGCGCCACAGTGGGGAAACCGTGTCTAAGGAGGGCTACTAGCTCATATTCCATGCGATATTTGAGGAGCTTGCTATGATAGGAGCTGTAAAATGATGGGAGCAAGAAGGTCACTTGCAGCCTGCCTATTCATTCTTTGGCAGCAGGAAACCTAAGTCATGAATAAAAAGTCAGTGTCAGGGATGGGAAGGCTGCTGATATTTCTGAGTTCTGTAGAACTGAAGAGTGGGAATACTACAGGAAGAGAGAGAACAAAAAAGAGCTAGTTTGAAATGCCTTTGATGGCTAGACTAACCCAACTCTATGAGGACAAGGAACAAAAGATTAGGGGTGCATACTCAAACCTCAATAAGTGCTTATTTAATTGAAGGAGGAAAGAAATAGACCAAAAGGAACAAGATAGATAACAAACAAAAACAAAAGATAGATAAAAACAAAAAGACCTTGACAAAGGGCTCAGCTACAGAACATTTTGAGGGTTTTTTTTTTTAATAGACTTTGAACAAAGACTTTAGGTTATGCCCCAGGGCTCTCTCAGCCCTCCCTTCCTCTCACATCTCATACCCCCAAAGAATCCTCACTGGTGAATTCCAAATAAGCAAGGATAACCTTAAACAAACAATAAGGATTAAGTGGTTACATAAATCCTCGATGATAATTGATAAGACAGAAATGAACTACTTTGGGCAGAAATAGCCCATGAAATTAGACATCATTCCAGGATTTGGTGTGAAAATAAGAATTCAACTACAATACAGACCCGGCAAACAATTCAAAGTCGGAAATCTATATATGTGTTGCCAATGAAGGTACAAAATCCCCCGGGATCCTGGTCCATTATTTCATAATCCAACCTAACACCATGGATTTGAATGGAATTTGGCAAGCTAGAGATGCTGCACTTTAAAAACTTAGGCCTGAATTTGAATCACAAAGCTTGTGACTCAAATCTTCTATGTGACCTTTATGGGGTATTGTTCAGGAAAACACGTCTGTCACTATAAAGTGAAACCAGACACTTTCTTTTATTCTGGACAGAGGAATGAAAAGATGTACAATTGTTACCAGCACTGAGGCTGGTGGAGGAAGCATGATACACCATCAAACATGGTGGATTGGGAGTCAAAGGACCCAAATTTGAACCCTGGCTCTTCTACTGCATGTAACCCTCAGTCCCTCATCTTTAAAATGGGGGGGGGTGTTTAGATGGTTCCTATAGTCATTCCTAACTCTAAATTTATGATTCCATAATTCCATCTTCCAAAAGTCAAGAAACTAAAGATAACGGATCTATCATTTGTTACAAAATATTGCTTATGACATTAATGAATATTATAATACTTTCTTCATAAATCAAAATGCTTCTCTCATGTTCTGGCTTTACTGAACTCCAAAAAATTTACTTATTTAAAATACGTTTCTTCCTCATAATTTCCTTTACTAAGAGATCCTCAAGACTGGATTTGTTGTATTTATCCGTCAAACATAACATTGCATTGAGTGGAAGGTCATAAAGAATATCAGGGAATGAAGTTTCTAATACTCTTCCAAATCTCTGGGAATTCTGCATAGACTAAGGGCTGGAAGAAGCAATGGGGATGAAGTCACTTTTTGTCTCATCCTGCCCCTTCATTCTCTGTATGCAAACATGTCTAGTCTGTTCTTCTTTTGAAATATCTTCTATATCTGTCTCTTCCTTTCTACCACAGACCAGGCCCTCATCACACCCCCAGTGAGTCTTCCTTCCTCTAGTCCAGGCCTGCATAACCTGCAGCCCATCAAAGGATGTCAGGCGGCTTGCAAAAAACGTAGAGGAAATTTTTCACGGGCTGCCGGAAATCCTTTGGGCCACAGGTTGCGCAGGCCTGCTCTAGTCCCTTCTTTCTTCAAATCTGTCTAGCACACTGCCACAAAATTTATCCCAAAACAAAAAGCAAACAAAAAACCTTTGATCACGTCCCTGCTCTGCTCAGATCACCGTTGCTTTCCAAAGAGAAAGCTCTTCAATAATTGCCTATAGCCTCCTTATCATGGAGCAATAGGACAGCTAGAATTTCCAGACGAGATTCTCTCCGGTGATCTGCCTAGCCTCTTCCTACATAATAGTCAGTCTTACCTTTGTACTTTTATTTCTGCTGTTCCTCCCTGTGACACACTCCTCCTTTGATGACTTTTTAAGTCCTACCCATTTTTCAAGCCAAGCTAATTCACAGTTTCCTTTAGGGTATCCATTTCTGACTATTCCAGTTCGTATGATATCTTCCTTCTTTGACCATCCATTGTGCTTGTGAGTGAACTAAGGCTTGATGGAAGATTTTTTAAAATTCTAGGGTTGTTGGTGCTACTGGGCAAAGCAAACACCTGTACCTTCAAGATATGTTTCTTTAAAATATACCACTGCCCTTCAAATAAAAGAGTGGAGTGGACTTAAGAAATTCAGATTGGAACACTGGCACAGTCACAACCAGGATAAGAAGCCTTAAGTATTTCTGTTTCCACTGGCCTTTTAGTGAGATGCAAATAGTAATATGACCCTAAGAGGGAAATTGTGAAGTGTAATGAATGATTACCCAGCTTTCAAGTACTTTAAAAATAAACATATCTTTGGCACTTAGATGAGAGAGAGGGAGGGAGAAAGAGATAAGAGAGGGAGAAAGAAAGGGAAAGAGAGGGAGACAGGGAGCTGGAAGGAGGGGGAGAGAGAGAGAGCTGGCTTAGAGAATAAGAGAGAAGGAAGGAGTATATGTGAGGGGCAATCTAATGTACCCAAGGCATCCCTAGGGTAATTAACATTTAACTAAAAGGCTCTGAAAATTCCTTGTTATTACAACCACTATTTAAGAAAAAAATATAAGCCTTAATGCCATTTTAAAGTATTTCAATCTATCAATCAATACTTATTAAGTGTCTACTATGTGCCAGGGACTGTGCTGATGCTGAATTGACAAAGGGAGTAAGAAAATCTTGATTATCTCAAACTCAATATGCCATATTGTCCAAAAACATTTTCTTATGCCACCCCCCAACATAATCTGGGTTATATAAAACCAGAGTGGAGCCTACAATTCAGGGGTTTATTAATCTTTTCGTATCAGGGACCCTTTTGACAGTCTGTTGAAGCCTATGGACCATTCTCAGGATAATGTTTTAAATATAAAAAATAAAATACATATGTTTACAAATGAAAGCAGTTATACTAAAATACAGTTATCAAAATGCTTTTAAAAAAATTGCAGAGCTCAGGCTAAGAACCTATTTTTTCATATGTCTAACTTTTTATCTTTCAAATATTTCATTTTAGGATTTATATTCTCGGACTACCTATATTTGAACCAATATAGCATATACAACTCTTTTCTTCAACTCAAATAGTTTTCCCTCAAGACTTCTCTCTATTAGTACACACTGGATAATGATGTTACAACCATCCTTTTATAACAATATCCCTAATAAATTATACTTCATAGTAACATTATGCAACCTGCTGTTGTACCTTCTTGGGCCAATTGCCCAAGACAAATCTAATGATTGTTTTACAAAGAGAAAGTTGTAAAGCAAGGTTCCTTCTTACAATAAACTGGAAATCAGGGAAAGTTCTTTGGAAGAGAGACTGCATTGTGACCCTGGAGGGGTCTCCTGGTGGCATCAAATGCAGATCCTGGAACAGCCAGGAGACCAGTGTCACTGGATCAAAGGGTATGGTGGGGAATAAGATGTAAGAAAACTGGAAACATAGGAGTGGTATAGGTTATAATGGACTTTGAATGTTAAACAGACCATTTTGTACTTGATTGTGGAAGGCAATATGGAGCCACTGAAGTTTATGGAGTAAGTTTATGGTAGAGCCACCGTCTGACCTGCACTTTAGGAAAATCACTGTGGTGGCTAAAGGGAGGATGGATTGGAGTGGGGAGACTTGAGGCAGGCAAATCTACCAGTAGGGTATTGCAGTGGTTCAAACATGGGGTGATAAGGGCTTGCACTAGAGTGGTAGAAGTGTCAGAGGAGAGAAGGAGACAAATTTAAGAGATGTTGCAAAGGTGAAATCAGGAGGTTTTGGCAAAAATTTGGATAGGGGGTGTGCCAGCAGGCCTTGGCAACAGTTTGGGTAGGGTGGGGGAAGCAGTGAAAGATAGTGAGGAGTAGAATTTGACTCCTAGTTTATGAGCCTGAGGGATTGGAAAGATGATGTTGCCTTCTACAGTAATAGGGAAAGCAGGAGGGGCGAAGGGTTTAGGGGGAAAAACAAAGAGTTGTGTTTTGGACATATTGAGTTAAAGTTGTCTACTGGACATCTAGTTGGA
The DNA here is from genome assembly GCF_900497805.2 of Vombatus ursinus. Lineage (NCBI taxonomy): Eukaryota > Metazoa > Chordata > Mammalia > Diprotodontia > Vombatidae > Vombatus > Vombatus ursinus. Next base: position 28,523,453 of record NW_020954580.1, on the reverse strand, counting down.
GATACCTGAAAGGCATTTGGAAATACAAGATTGGAATTGGGGCAAGACAGTAGATTTGAGAATCATGAGCATAGAGATGGTAATTAAATCTATGGGAGCTCATGAGAACACCCAGTGAAGTAATATAGAAGGAGAAGAGAAGAGGACCCAGGACAGAACCCTGAGGGACCTCTCTGGTTAGAGGGTATGATCTGGAAAAGGATCCAGCAAAGGAGACAGAGAAGGAGACAGGTAGGAAGAAAACCAGGAGAGAGTGGTGTCCTGAAACCCGAGAAAGAAGAGAGTATCACGGAGGACAGTAGTCTCAGTAGTATTCAAGGCTGCAGAGAGGCCAAGAAGAATGAGGTTTGAGAAAAGGCCTCAACATATGTGAGATCATCACATGTTTTCTACTCCTTGCTTATCACAGTCCACCACCCCCACATTTCCTAGCCCATCATTCACCAAGTTTTGTCCACTCTTCCTTTGCAAGTTCCCTCTCATTCAGCATTTCAATGTCTACTTTTACCACTGTTCATTTCCCTACCATATCACACCTAAGCTCCTATGATAACCTTCTAACTGGCCTCAATGTGAAATTCCAGTCTCTCCTCATGTAAATAAATTCATTCTGCACAATGATTAACCTTCCTAAACCTCCATTAAAAATAATTGATATCTTTTTACATAACCTTTACTTCCTTATATTTCTTTCATTTTCCCCCTGACCTACCCAATGAACCTTGCCTTGCAAGAGGAGGTAAAAAAAGTTCAAGTAAACCAAACAACCCATTAATTAAAGTCATTAATTAATTAATTAAAGGCTAATGAAACCCAGAATCCCCCATATAAGCAAAGAAGGGAATAGCTTGTACTTTCCAAATTCTTCTCCACATTTGAGCTTGGTCATTATAATTATATAGTGTTCACTTTCATTTTTTGATTCTTTCAAATGACATTGTGTTAGGAATTGATGAGGACCCATAGACAGCAATTGTAGAGAAAAACAAGATACATTTGCAGTCTGATCTACTGGAGAAAGTACAGCCTACCCACGCCATTAAGATGAATCATAGAACCATCAAAGTAATAAAAGATATGATTGTAAGGAGGCAGCTAGGTGGCGCAGTGGATAGAGCACCGGCCCTGAAGTCAGGAGGACCTGAGTTCAAATCCGACCTCAGACCAAACACTTGACACATACTAGCTGTGTGACCTTGGGCAAGTCACTTAACCCCAATTGCCTCACCAAAAAAAAAAGAGAAAAGATATGATTGTAAGACCCTTTAGGCATGAACAATGCCTTATACTTCTTTGTAACCCTCACAGTGCCTAAAACACAGCTTTCTACATAGCAAACACTCAAGAAATGTTAATTGATTGATTGTCCAATTAGAAGGTCAAGTTTAAGAATTGTGAGCTCCACTCCTTGGCTTTTCCCTGGGATCAATTAGACTCATTATAAACATTCGTTGTTTAAGATTCTATTTTATAAAGTAGATTTACTATGATGGTTCTGATTTCCAAATGAATTGTACAGGTAGGTTGGAGAAATGTCTGGTGAAACAAAGGCAGTACATTATAGTATGGTAGGAACAACAGTACAAATAACAACAATTACACAAAAGGCTTAGGTGCCTTTAGAAAAATGTAATACTTTATGTCAATAGCCCAAAACATATACTTTAAAAGCTAATAAATTTGTATGATTCCTATTATTAAAATTTCTACTGGTAATAGTGCCACTTCCAAAGGCAAAATAAAAGACTTTTAAAGCCCGTAGGTGAGATTTGACCAAATTTAGTTTATATTTCTCATATAGATTATTGTTTAAATAGATGAGATTTAAACTGGTCCAAGATGGTCATCCTTGCACACTGGAGCCATGCATTAATGCTATTCTTAGGGTCTGAGAATAATTAGATGTTTCAGTTCTTTAGTAACTAAACCTACTTATACATTAGTCCCAAATAGGAATTCCATCCTAAAATGTATAGCATTATAGTGAAGGTTTATGTATAGTTTTGAGGTATATTGGAGATTATTTATATTTGGAGATATTTATATGTTGGTATATTTGGAGAACATTTAGCTGGGAAGGTATATGAAACAATTTGCAAAGTATTCTTTTATTTGTTTGTTTGTTTTTGTTTTGTTAGGCAATGGGGTTAAGTGACTTGTCCAGGGTCACACAGCTAGTAGTGTTATGTGTCTGAGGCCAGATTTGAACTGAGGTCCTCCTAACTCCAGGGCCAGTGCTCTATCCACTAAAGTAGTCTTAGAATATTTGTCAAAATGAAGTAAAAGCAAAAACAGACCTAATTAAAGGAGATAAGGGAGGAAACTACATCTTGCTAAAAGGTACCATAAACAATGAAGCAATCAAATTAGAAGAGCAAGAAATAATCTACCTATAAGATCTACGAGGAGGGGAAGAATTCATGACCAAACAAGAGATAGAGACCATTGCAAAACGTAGAATAGGTAATTTTGATCATATTAAACTGAAAAGCTTTGGTACAAACAAAACCAATGCAACCAAGATTAGAAGAAAAACAGAAAGCTGGGAAACAATCTTTACAGCAAGTGTCTCTGATAAAGGCCTCATTTCTCAAATATATAGAGAACTGAGTCAAATTCATGAAAATACAAACCATTCCTCAATTGATAAATGATCAAAGGATATGAACAAGCAGTTTTCATATGAAGAAATCAAAGACATCTATTGACATATGAAGGAATGTTCTAAATCACTTTTAGTTAGAGAAATGCAAATTAAAACAACTCTGAAATACCACCTCACACCAATCACATTGGCGAACATGACAAAAAAGGAAAATGATAAGTATTAGAAAGGAGATGTGGAAAATTGGGATACCAACGCACTGTTGGTGGAATTGAGAACTTCTCCAACCATTCCGGAGAGCAATTTGGAACTATGCCCAAGGGGCAACCAAACTGTGCATTCCCTTTGATCCAGCAATACCACTACTAGGTCTGTACCCCAAAGAGATCATTAAAAAGAGGAAAGGACCTACATATGCAAAAATATTTATAGCAGTCTTTTTCATGGTGGCAAAATAACTGAGGGGATGCCTATCAATTGGGGAATAGCTAAACAAGTTGTGGTATGTGAATGTAATAGAACACAATTGTGCAATAAGAAATGAACAGACAGATTTCTGAAAAACCTGGAAAGACTTGTACAAACTGATACAAAGTGAAATAAGCAGAACCAGGAAAATACCATACATAGTATCAGCAACATCATGTGATGATCAATTATGAATGACTCAGCTCTTCTCAGCAACATAATGATTCAAGACAAGTACAAGGGACTTTTGAAAGAAAATGCTATCCATACCAAGATATGGATAAACTGATAAACTCTGAATGCAGAATGAATCATATTTTTTTTGCTTACTTTATTCTTTCTCATGTTTTTTTTTTCCTTTTGATCTGTTCCTTCTTCCACAATTGTAATGAATATGGAAATATGTTTTACATGATAGCATGTATACAAATTAAATCAAACTGCCTACCATTTTCAGAAAAAGAGGGAGGAGGGAGGAAGGGAGGAAAAATTCGGAACTCAAAATCTTGTAAAAATGAATGCTAAAATTTTTCTTGATATGCAATTGTGGGAAAAAATAAAACACTCCTTAAAGCAAAAAAAAATTCATAAAATATGTAAGTGAACATTTATAAGACTTCCCGTGAGCTGTCAAAGGAAGATATGGCAATCTTTTTAGAACTATAGAACAAAAAGGAAAGACTGTAAATCAGCAGAGTGAGAATTTGATTCTGCCTCCCCCTCCCTCTCTTTTTCTTTCCTTTCCTTTTGTTCTTCTATCTACCTTAAAGAAGAGAAGTAAAGAGAGAAGGGAAGAAAGAGAGAGAAGGAAGAAAGAAGAAACACCAAGCCCAAAGCCCTGACCTTCAGGCAGTACTAGAATGAAAAAGAGGAAAAAACTACATTCTTTGCTTACTACCTGTCAGTTCACTTGTTTAGTTCTCCTTTATTAAAACTGAGTTTTGGGGGTTAAGATTTTGCCCTTTATTTTTTGAATTATTTGATAACTTGTTCATAACAATGGTTATTGTCTTTCTAACTTAAAACAAAAATTTAAAGTGAAGATTATTTAAAGTGGACCTTCTAGGATCATCTCAAGTTTGGCATTTAATTCATTTTATTATTCCCAAAGAGCCAGCTGACAATCTGCCCACTGGAATCAGTTTCATCCCTCAATTCCAAAATTTCATTTCTAGGATTCAACATGCCTCATCTTTACAGAACATGATTCAAATAAGAATGCTGAAATCTAAGCACTGTAGAACTCTGGAGAATTTATGTCACTTAAAATGAGTGATATACATCTGAATTTCCTCCTACCCTATTCTATCAGTTTCAAACAAATGAAGTTATGACATTAAAAAGAACTACCTATGGAGCTTGTGTGTGGTAATAGCATTACCAATCACCTTTTCAGGCTAGGGGCAGGGGTGTATATATATTACATACGTATAGTTTTTTCAATGACATTTGTGGCAAACATCTGGACTTTAGCAGCACACTAACGTATTTAAGACCATGCAGGGGTTGTTAAAATGAATACAGGCATGAATTTCTTGAAGAAACAAAATTAGTGGATTTGTTTCCTTCCTAAATAAAAATTTTCCAGCAGCTGGTAAATGTCCAGACATACAACCCTAGAGATAGATGATTCTTCCTTTTCTAGGGGGGGAGGGAGAAATGAGGGATAGTTACTGTTTTAGTTTTGAAACTATTCCTTTTCAGCAAAGACTAAGGATAAAAAAAAATAGTATAGAATTTGGAAATCTTCATCAAACTGTTGGGGAAAGAGGCTGTGTATTCATCCAAAATCATTCTAAGAAGAGTAGGGATAAGTGACTAATGTCCCTTTACAAAAACCAAATACCCAGAGGAAACTGTGAGCTATGTCTGGCACCTGAAAGAGAGCCTGCAGAATCAGAGCAAACTTAACAATTATTACTTACTTCTGATGATTTTCATGGAGGTAAAATAATATTGCCAAAAGAAACTTCTCAAATATTGCTAAAAATTATAGAGTCCTGGGAAAGAAGTAGAATTTTAGGCCATTTTCACTATTGCTGGTGAATTATTTTTGGTGGTTGTCAATTGAAGTTAGCCTTAAAAAGAATGATTTGGGAAGTAAATAGATGATTAATAAAACTGTATCAGATCAGATGCATATCAATTTCTGGAATAGGGTTTAAGATATAAGATGCTAGTTTCATTTTTGTTTTGTTTTATCTTACCAAGAATGGACTATATTAAGCAAGGGTGAGAAAAGATATACTTCCCTGTAGATTTGCAAATCTAATTGAGGGCTTCAAAATGAGAAGGAAAGGGAATTTAAAAAAAAAAAACTGTCAGATGCCACAGCAGCCCTTTTACCAAAACATAAAGTGATGAGGAAAGTAAATATCCTAGGCCTGATTTTTAGCAATAAGATTCAACTCCCTGGGGCAAAGGCAAGATGGTAAAGTACAGGCAGCAGCTCAGCTGAACTCTCCCAACATTCCCCTCCAAACAAACTTAAAATAACTCCACAAATCAAATTTTGGAGTGGCGGAGGCAACAACAGGTCAGGGTGAGACATTTTTCCAAGATGATTTAGGAGGTCAACAGTAGAAGTGTATCACACTGGGATGGGGTGCTAAGCCAGAGTGTGGCAGCAGCACCAGGGTGAGCCTTGGAGGTGCCTATGAGAGCGGCAGCAGCAGCAGCAGCCTCAGGAGCTCTGAGCCCAAAGATGGTAAGGAGGTCAGACAACTGAACAGAAAGAGATCACAGGGAAGCATTGGTTGGCACTGAATGCAGGGCTTGGTACTGTTTGGCAATTCGATTACCCATATGCAGTTCTGGATTCCAGGGCCAAGAGAAGCACTAGCACTTGTAGCTGCAGGGAAGCAGAGACTCTTCCTGGGCAAAGACCAGAGTGCAGACCAAGAGACCAGGGACTACACTTCTTCTTATATTATACCACCCTGGAAGCACCAAAAACTTGCACATCCACAGGACCAACTCTGAAAACAGCAGCACAAAAAAAGTCTGAAGCTAGGGAGAATACCTCCCCACTCCAGGTAAACAGAACTCAACTTTAACATAAAGTTCAAAGTACAGAAATAGTCTGGGGGAAATGAGCCTACAACAAAAGAAGAACTTGACCATAAAAAGCTACTACAGTGGCAGGAAAGATCAAGACATAAACTAGAAAGAAGACAATAATGTGAAAACAGCTGCTACCAAAGTGCTAAAGAAAGAAGCTAATTGGATACAAGCCCAGCAAGAATTTCTGGAAACAATAAAGAAAGACATAAGAGTGGTAGAGGAAAAATTGGGAAAAGAAATGAGAGTGATACAAGAAAATTATGAGAAGAAAATTAACAGCTTGGCAAAAGAAATAAAAAAAAATAGTATAAATAATACCTATAAAAACAGAATTGGCCTAACAGTTAAAAAAAAAAAAAGGCTCAAAAATCCATTAAAGAAAAGAACTCCTTAAAAGAAAATAAACCAAATGCAAATGGAGGTACAAAAATTCACTGAAGAAAAAAAAAACTCCTTAAAAACAGAATTGGCCAAATGGAAAAAGAAGTACAAAAGCTCACTGAAGAAAATAATCCTTTAAAAATTGAAATTGGGCAAGTGGAAACTAATGACTCCATGAGACATCAAGAATCAATAAAACAAAGTCAAAAGAATGAAAAATAGAAGAAAATAGCTCATATTCACCAGGAAAAGAATTGACTGGGAACACAGATCAAGGAGATAAAATTTGAGAATTATTGGACTATCTGAAAGCCATAATCAAAAAAAAGTACCTAGACAAAAAATGTCAAGAAATTATGAAGGAAAACTACCCCATTACCTTAGATTTTTAGGATAAAATAGATATTGAAAGATTCCACCAATTACTTTCTGAAAGAGATTCCAAAATTAGAACTCCCAAGAATATACCAGCCAAATTCCAGAGTTCTCAGGTCAAGGAGAAAATATTGCAAGCAGCCAGAAAGAAACAATTCAAATATCATGGAGTCACAATAAGGATCACACAAGATTTAGCAGCTTCCACATTAAAGGGAAAAAAAGACTTGGAATATTGTAGTCCAGAAGGCAAGAAAGCTAAGAATAACCCACCTAAGAAAATTAAATATAATACCTCAGGGAGGTGTGAAAAAGGTCATTTAATGAAACAAAGAACTTTCAAGCAAGCATTCCTGATGAAAAGACCAGAGCTGAATAAAAAATCTGACATTCAAACACAAGACTCAAGAGAAGCATAAAAAGGTAAACATGAAATGAAAGCAAAAGACTCAATAAAATTAATCATTTTTTTACATTCCTATAGGTGAAGATGATACATGTAACTCATAAGAACTTTATCATTATTAGAGCATTTAGAAAGAGTCTTCATAGACAGAAGGCATAAGCATGAGTTGATTATGTTGGGATAATCTCAAAAAAATGAAAGGGACAGAAAGAGGGATGTACTGGGAGAAAGGTGAAGGGAGAGGTAGAATAGGGAAAATATTCTCACATAAAAGGAGCTTGAAGAGTTTTAACAGTGGAGGGGGAAATGGGGGGCATGGTCACTTTCATTGGAATTGATTCAAAAAGGGAATAATATATGTACACACTCAGTTGGGCACAGAAATTTTTTACTCAATAGGGAAATAGGAGGGAAGGGGATGAGAACTGGGGGATGATAAAAGGGAGGGCAGATTAGGGAGACAGTGGTGAGAGACTTTCAAGAGAGAAAATGATAAATAGAAGAAAATAGGACAGAGGAAAACATACAATTAGTAATAATAATTGGGAATGTGAATGGGATGAGCAGATAGAGTGGAAGCAGATAGCAGAATACATTAGAAACTATGTTGTTTACAAGAGACACACTTGAAAAAGACACACACAGTTAAAACAAAAGCCTGGAGCAGAATTTATTCAGCAAAGGCAGGAATAGCCATCATATTCTCAGCAAAGCAAAAGCAAAAACAGACCTAATTAAAGAAATAATTAGGGAAACTGCATTTTGCTAAAAGGCATCATAGATGAAGTAATATGAAAAAAAATTTATAGTAAGTTTCTCTGATAAAGGCCTCATTTTCTCAAATATATAGGGAAGTAAGTCAAATTTATAAAAATAAGAGCCATTTCCCAACTGATAAATGGTCAGAGGATATGAATAGGCAATTTTGCGAAGAAACCAAAGCTATCTAGCCATATGAAAAATGCTCTCAATCACTATTGAATAGAGAAATGCAAATCAAAACAACTCCGAGGTACCACTTCATACCTATCATCAATGACAAATGCTAAAGAGGATGAGAGAAAATAGACACATTAATAAACTGTTGATGGAGTTGTGATCTGGTCCAACCATTCTGGAGAACAATTGGAACTATGCCTAAAGGGCTATAAAACTGTACATATCATTTGATCCAGCAATGCCACTACTAGGTCTGTATTTCAACAAAATAAAAAAAGGAGAAGGACCTATATGTATAAAACTATTTATATCAGCCCTTTTGTAGTGGCAAAGAATTAGAAATTGAGGGGATGGTTATAAATTGGGGAATGGTTACACAAGTTGTATCATATGATTGTGTTATAAGAAATGATTAGGAGTATGGTTTCAGGAAAAAAAAAAAAAAACAACATGTCAAGACCGGTATGAACTATTGCCAAGTGAAATGAGAAGAGCCAGATCATTGTGCACAGTTACAGCAATATTATAATGATGATCAACTGTGAAAGACTTGGCTACTCTGTTCAATAGAGTGATCGAAGACTATCCAAAGGACTCATGATGAAAAAATGCTATCCACCTCCAAAGAGAGAACTGATAAACTGAGTGCAAGCTTAAATATAATTGTCTCACTTTTTTATGATATGGCTAATATGGAAATATATTTTACATGATTTCATTTGTATAATTGATATCATTTTGCTTGCCTTCTCAGTGGGTAAGGGAAGGCTGGGAGGAAGGGGGAGATGTTGGAACCCAAAATTTAAAAATAGAAGTGTTAAAAATAAATTATTTCTTTTGAAAAAAAATGCAACTCACTGCCAAAGCGAAAATAACAGAAAGCTTGGGAGAAAGCAATCTTTCTTCCAAGCATTTTAATGATAGACAAGGAAGGGGGTGAGATCTAGATATTGACAAAGTTGGTTTCAGAGAGAATAGGAAGGATCCCATGGCTAAAAATTCCATAAAGTTGGCTTAGGATAAATAGAATACTCTTAAGAAGACAATTCTAACAACATAAATGCAAATTATCCTGTGGAAGGAAAAGGGCAGACAAAAATGCAGAGGTCAACAAAAATTGACCAATTTAGAATTTTTTTAAAAAGCAAATACAATGCAACTTAAGTAGAAAATGGAATTAAGGTAAAGTGAAGATGATGATGAGAACAATTTTTTTAAAAATAGCTAGCTAGCATTTATATATGGTTTTAAGATTTATGATGTACTTTAAATACATTATCTAAAACTGGCAAGGGGGGGAGACAAGCATTTATTAAGCTTCTACTATGTGCCAGGCACTGTACTAAGCATTTTACAAATATTGTCATTTGAAGGCTAAAATGCAGAATAAACTGAAATTGGTAATGAAAGAAAAGGAGGACAAAAGGTATTTTCCTTTGTTTTGAAAGAGAGTTTGTTTTTGTTTTGTTTTGTTTTGTTTTGTTTTTAGATCAAAGAGGGTTACTGCTACCTAGAGTTAACTGGTGGAATAAGCTGGACTGTGTTCAGAGGAAGGAAATCAGGTTGATCAAGGAACAAAAGAAGTACCATGCAAAGGTTAGTTGAAAAGAACCGGGTTTTTCAACTGAAGAAGGGTAAACTTATGGGGGGATATGACAAGTTGTCTGTGGTGAAGGGCTCTTATGCATGGGGGAGAGCAGAGATATGAGAAGAAGTTGCCAACCAACAGATTAAGGCTTGATAACAGGAGAAAAAAAAAAAAAAAAACTTCCTTAAAGCCAGAGCTATCTAAAAGTGGAATGGGAACTCTCTGACGATAACAAATTCACCAGCATGGCTGGAAGTCTTCCAGCACTGGCAGAATGACAGACAACTTGTCAAGGATTCCTGTTCAGGGAAGTCTCGGCAAACTCAGAGATTCTAAGAGGGTCTATGCATTTCTTAACTATTACATTGGGAAGACATCACCCATATGAGTGATAGGGTGCATAATATCTCACTTTAGAAGGCTAAGTCAGGGATTCCTATCTAGACACGGGAAAGATTGAAAGAGTCTAGAATATCCTAGACCATGCCAAATCAAGAGTCCCTGGGAGGACAAAACATATCCAGGCAACCAACTAAGGGACTTGAATCTGATCCAATGCAGACCCAAATGGAATGGCCCCCATCTTCCTGTTTGTAATGGCCTGGCTCCTCAGAGGTCATGAAGCACTTTATTTTATTTATTTTATTTTATGGATTTACTTTATTTTATTCTTCTCTAGTACATTCATCATTTTATTGTGTGTTATGCTTATTTCTGTATGTATCAGGGTCTAGAATTTTAAAATAGTCATTTGTCATTCACCTACTGTGTACAAAGCAGTGAAGAAAAATCCAAGGTTTGGCTAAGATAGAGTGCCTTCCCTCAGAGAGCTTGTGCTGGGGGCTTGAAGGTGAGGAGAGGGGACAGAGATGCATGCATACATAAGTAAATATAATATACAATAATATATGATGAGTGCATTAGAGAGGGAAAAAATAGAGTGTTTCAAGAGCACTGAGGAGTCAAGCCATTACAAACAGGAATATGGGGGCATATGAGTCGGACTTTAAAGGATGGGTGAGAAGTTAAGAGCTTAAGGGGGAACGAGAGAAAATAATCAAGCCTGAGAGAGAGCAAAGATACGGACAGGAGAAAGCAACGCATTTGGAGAAGAGAGAATAAAGTCATTTGGCTGGAGCACAGAATGAGTGAAATGAAGTAATAGGAAATCAGGCTGGAGAGGTAGCATCATGGCAGAGTGAGGAGGGCTTTCAATGCTGATTTAAGGAAGCTAAATTTGGCAGGTAATAGGAAAGCTTTAAAGATTTCTGAACAAAGAAATGACAAGTCAGTTACGTGCCTAAGGAAGCTCACTTTGGAAGTAAAATGAAAGATGGGTGTGAAGAGAAAGCTAGCAGAGCAAGAGGTGGGAGGGAGATACTGTCGATACTACAATATCTGAGAAAGGAAGTAATGAGGGTATGTACCAGATAGTAGCCAGGGGACTAGGCAGTTACTAAATGAAGGTTGTTCCTCTGCTAAACTTTCTGTGAAAGGTAGAATTGTAGACTTTTAGAGAGGGTTAGAGCTTTAGAGATCATCTAGTTCAATACTCTCCTTTTATAAGTTAGGAAATGGAGGCCTACTGTTTAAATGACTCGACCACAGAAAGCTAATGTCAACCAGTCCATGCCTCTCACACTTGAGACTGAAGGAGCTAGGTGGTACAGTAGATAAGTGTGTTGGACTTGAATCAAGAAGAGCTGAGTTCAAATCCTGCCTCAGATACTTCCTAGCTATGGGACCCATGACAAGACACCGAACCTCTTGGCCTCATATTATCTGTTAAATGGGGATAATAATAGTACTTGTCTTACAGGGTTGGTGTGAAGACCAAATAAGATAACATGTAAAGAGCTTTGCAAATCTCAAAGCCTTATATAAATGATAGCTACCACAGGGTTAATTTTTTTTTTTTTTTGCTTTTTGGTGAGGCAGTCGGGGTTAAGTGACTTACCCAAGGTCATACAGCTAGTAAGTGTCAAATGTCTGAGACTGGATTTGAACTCAGGTCCTCCTGACTCCAAGGCCAGAGCTCTATCCACTGTGCCACCTAGCTGCCCCATACCACAGGGTTAATTAATACTTCTTTGCCTGTCCTTCAACATTCTCCAGAGTCTCATAACCCCTTACCTCTCCTTATGTAATATTCCATGTACTAAGTATTCAGCCAAAATGGACCCAGATCATCACGTAGCTTTGTTCATACTCTTTTCTGCATTTGGAATGGCCTGTTTCTCCCTACCTCCATGTCTGAATTCCTAACCATCTTTAAAAGCTGGTGCCACAGGGACAGGTAGGTGGCACAGTGGATAGAGCACCAGCCCTGAAGTCAGGAGGACCTGAGTTCAAATCCAGCCTCACTTGACACTTACTAGCTGTGTGACCCTGGGCAAGTCTTTTAACCCCATTACCTAGCAAAAATTTTTAAAAATTTTTTTTAAAAGCTGGTGCTGCTTCTTACAGGAAGCCTTCCCTAATCCCACAGTTAGGAATAACTCTCCCCCCAATACATTACAACACACTTTTATGATATTATTTATGATAACTATATAGTATAGACTACAGAATACTATTTATCTTTGTATGTGTTGTGTCTCCTTCTAAACTGTAAACTCCATAAGAACACCATCCAAATCTTCCCTAAATGCCAGATCTTCCTTCAGATCTCAATACCTAGCACACAGTAGGTCTTTAATACATGTTTGTTGAATAGTTTTAGGGGATTTTTTTTTTTTTTTTGCGAGGGGATCTGGACCTGAGAATTCATTGATATAGGGAACTCCGATGAAGGTTACTTCATTCACCAATGTAGATCAGCAGCAGCTTCATCCTCGAATGCTTACTGTTGCTGAATTGAATGAAAAGCTATTTTGGTATAAAGCAAGACTCTTAATTTTTGTTAAGAGTTTTTATAGCTACAGCCTCAGGACTGGCAAACTGACAATTTTCTTCACTGCTTAGAAGAGTGTAGTCACAGGACTGCCCTGGAATTGCTTCTCACCCAGCAGGTACATATGTCTTAAGTCGACTTTTTGCTACAGTAGAATTATACTCCAAATGTCAGTAAAAATATCACATGAGTAAACCTGGATTATCCAGGCACCTTTAAAAGCAAAATGAAACAAAATAAAAAAACAAAATTAGAAAAGCTCTTGACAAACTACACGGTTGTCATTATAGCAATCAAAGCTTTCAGCTTGACTAGATTCTACCAGTGTGGTAGCTGAGGGCAGGTTAGTTGGCTGGTTCTTGGGTGATTAAGTACCCTAACCAATTTTATCAGTACAACAACAAATGCCTTGGGAAAAAATAATAAATCATTTCACCCTAGAAACATAAAAATGTCCCAAACAAAGCAAGTCCCCACATAATCAAATCACACAATAACTGACTGTGTTATGCTGTTTCATTGATTCTCATTCTCCCCCCCACCACACACACACACACACACACACACACACACACACACACACACACTCCTTGCTGCTTTGGGAAACATTAAACAATAGTCTGCATCAATCTACCTTCTTACTGGGAGAAGAACTGTCATCCACAGCAGCTGTCAACCTTTAAAATAAATAAAAGTTTAATAATAATCTAAGTTCAACCTAGGGGAGCCACGAGGAGAGCACTAGAGATTTTCTTTCCAAAGGTGATGATGCACATTCCCCAGGATGACTTTACAAGTGCTTGCATATTCAATTTTGTGAGCTCAGGTTGAAATTCCCCATTATCCACAACTCTGTAAAGGTCTGGTAAATTTCAAATTGACCAAAAAAGTTAAACAAAAATCTACACAAAGGTAAAATAGGAAACAGATTCTGATGTATTTTACTTCTGCACTATAACCACATCTTATTTAAAACAGTGTCTAAGACTGTACTCCCATCGTCTGTTTTCAATCATGAATTCAAGCACTGTTCATGTTCAGAGTAAAGGCTGGCAACAGATGCTCCTGTCAAAAGTCAACAAAATACAGTCTTAGATGCAAGAAAACAGACTGCCATGGAAAATGCCCTCTATGTCACCAAACAGTATGTGGCTACAAAGCATCCAAAAGCATATCAACCATAAGGGCTGAACCATCCAGCACATTTACCATCACATTCCATGGTAGTCTGTCAAACTGATTACAGAAGGGAAAATGCTTTCAAAGGAGAAATGAGTTAAGATTATTAGTAGATACCTTCAATGAAAGCTTCCAGTACATTCTCTTCATTCTGGCCCAGGGGTTTGCTGGATTCCAATCACAAAAAATGACCTTAACTTTGCAAAGCTTCATTAATGCCTTCTGTTTTCACATCACAGTCTTTTTGAGGCAAATTGCAGCCCTATTACCAGATGCATTTGGCATGATTTTATCTCCAGGTCAATAGTATCTGTTCAAAACCTTTCTCAGATAGAGCTCAAGCTTCCAAACCCAACTTTGTTCCCCCGGGCTTTCAGCTGATGACCTTGTTCCTGACATTGAGAAAAAGTGTGATGTCATCTGACTTAAGCACTCTCAAAGTAGGACTACTAGATTTATATCTTAAGCATTAGTCTTTTATTTGAGCTCTAGAGTGTCATCTTTCCATCTGCCTGCTGAATATTTCTGCCTAGATGTTCCATCAGCATGTCAAACTCATCATGGCCAAAATTGAACCTACCACCTTCCTATTCAAATGACCACTGATGGGACACCCAAGCTCAAAGTTTTGGAATCATCTTTGAATCCTCCCTCCTTTTTGTCTCCTTAGCCAATGAGTATTTTTCATTTGTCTATTTCTTTTATTGATGCCTTTTGTTTTGACATCACCATCATTTCTGGGCATCCTGCACCCTTAGTGAGTACTTCCTGAACCTCCTGTCTCCAGTACATTCCCTTCTCACCACCACTTCATAAAATTTCTCATTTCATTCAAATTTCAGCTAAAGTGACACCTCTTGCAGGAAGCCTCTCTTGATATCAGCCAGTCGCTAGTCATACTTTGACCAAAATTACTTTGTTTCTACTTTGTATACTTTTTTATTGGTATTCATTCCTTGTTCCCTCCCAATTCCCCCCCTGACCCTCCTGGCCAGTGTAAGTTGGCAAACTTACTTATTGGCAAACACTGTTTACACTATATAGAAGTCTAATCATGAAACAGTTAAACCAGCACAAATATTGAAGGAAAAATAAGTAAAACATTCTTTAAAGCATACTGAATAAATATTTGTGCTTTGAAGGAAGATGAGCGAAAAAATTCCTAATGAAAAAAGAATTCTGTAGGTTCCCCAGAGACAACGGAACAACAACAGAAACTACCAAACAGTTCAAAACAGAAATTAAACTTTTAAAAGGAGATTGTAGGAGACAAATTAGGTTGGAAATCAGACTTCTCAAAGTCAAAATAATAATAACTAACATTTATATTTATATAACATATTTCCTTTTTCTGATTTGTTAGGTTGAGGAGTATCCTGAAAACAACTACCTGACATCTTGAAAATCCCATTACTTTGACTCTAAAGTCTTATTGATTGTTTGGTCCTTTACTTTTATTCATTATAATCCAATTGGTGAGCCAAGCAAATGGAACTTATTGAATATCTACAATATACTTAGTACCCAAAGCATAAGGGTGACGACGATGATGACGATGATGATGATGACAATAATAATAATAATATACATTTACATATCCTTTTAAGGTTTACCAGATGCTTTTCTTACCATAACCCTATAAGGTCTATGAGGCATGTGATGAAAGATGTTACTAGAGAGATAGTGGTACTCCCATTTTCAGTCTCTAGCCTTTTTTTAAAAAAAGAGAATTAAAGATAAATTGTTTCTCTTAGGCCCAGAGAGTTAACTTTGCTGTCTTATTACAAGATCATTTATAATTTTAGCAAATGGAAGGGAAGATGACTTTATCACAACCTTATACATGGATATATATAAAAACCACAGGAATTGAAAATAGGCAATTTGCTATTTTTTTAAAAGTGTGTGTGTGTATATATATATGTATATATGTATGTATGTATGTATGTATATATGTATATATACCTTTATAACTGAAGTGGTCTGAGATAGCCAAAAAATAACAACTAACCTTCCATCTGCTTCTTAGAAATTAGGTTACTTTTAAAATAAGGAGTTTTGAAAATGTTATTGGTAATGTCTACATTTATAATATCAGCTACTGTTCTGGGAGTAGTAAAAACTGTGAGAAAAAAAATCTTAAAGATAGCTTCTGAAGTAACAAATAGTAAAATGGGTCCAAATAACACATCTTTCTTTACCTGCAAATCGATCTTCTATTTGTGCCTCTTGATTGCAATGAACTGAAATGGGATTGTTTTTAGAGGAATTGTCACTCCTGACATTTTAATGCATTAAGATCTAAAGAGTTGAGATTCCCAAGCAAATATGTTTAAAAGAAAAAAATGGAGAGAAGATAACAAAACCTTGAACTGAGAATTTATGCATTCATATGCACAATAGTTTATGTGCTGGCATGTGTACTGATACTTCATTGGCATTCATGTCTATGTTTCAAGTAAATTTTAATCCTTTTGGATAAAATCATGCAGTGATAGATACTCTGAACTGTTAGGCAAGTTTTAATTCCAGTTCTGCTTGTTGTACCCTATTCAAAATAATCTATACACAGTAATTTAATTAAAAACTGTTCCGAATATCTTAAATTTTCTAATGATTGACTTGATTTGGGGACATACTTTTGTGCCATTGTGAACATGTCAGTGCTGCTAATCTCCAATTCATTAGAGACCCTGTTTCAATGGAGAATAATGCATGTGCCTACCATACTGGTGTGTATTCATCTTATATAATTACACTCTGAGCAAGAGAACAACCATGACAATGACAAAGATGAAAAGAAAATGATTACAAAAATGAAAGCTATAATGATCAGAATAGAAATAAATGAAAAAATTTATAGTAACTATTTTAATAGAGTTGTATATTTAACCTTCAAGTGTATACCTATAAATTTTCTTTCTCTCCATGCAATTTCATTTTAGAGTTATAATCTATATGGGGGGCTGTTCTCTATTTGGACCAATACTACATGTTCATATGTAAATAGGGCACTTATTTAATAAAATAATTACTAAGAATAAATGCAAAATAATTTATGTAGATTATCTCAATTCTGGAAGTTGCACCATTATTTTCAGATGTTAAGCTATTTGAAGAAGTTACATTATGGTCTTGGCTGTTATAAATTACTTCAAATCTACCAAATCCAAGTTTATCATTCTATGATACTAAAACCCTAAGATCCAAGTAAAGACAAATTATATTTTATGGCACTGAAGGAATTGTAGATGTCATTGCAGAACCCACGAACAATCATGGTGAATGAGACATAAGAAGGCGTCGAACTCTATAAACAGACGACTGTTGTTCTGGTTTCCAAAGGGTGGACTCTGGAAACTACATTAAGCATCAAAACAGTCTATAATGAATTATTAAACAAGTTTGTGACCCTTAGAAAACAACTCAGCGATCATTGGGAGGCAATATTCATTTACTAAAACCAAGTCATGCTAAACCTCATTTGCTTTTTGTATAGGGTTATTAGATCAGCAGAATGTTGTAGAAATCAGGAATCTATATGACTACAAGAAATTTACCAAATTACCTTATGGAAACTTTGTTCACAGGAAAAGATGGAGAAAAACAGGCTAAATGAAAGTATCATTACATAAACTTGTCACTGGTTGAGCAACCAGACCCTAAGAGTATGGACTAATGAAGCAATTGCATCCCAAAGGGAGGTCTTTCCTGCCCAGCATTTTCTAAGTTGGATAAAGACAAAAAGGGCACGTTTACAAATTTGTAGATGACAAAAACTATGGGTGCTGGTTAATAACATGCTGAATGACAGAATTAGGATTCAAAAATCTTGAGAGGCTGGAACAGTGGTCCCAATTAGATAAACTAAAATTTAGCCTGGGTAAATCTGAAGTCTTGTACTTAAGATTTAATTTGTCAATTGTACAAATAAAGGATTAAAGGAAATCTAATTTAACAGTGGTCAGCTAGGTAGCATAGTGGATAACATAGAGGACTTGAGTTCAAATCTAGCCTCAGATACCTACTAGCTGTGTGTCCCTGGGCAAGTCATTTAACCCTGTTTGCATCAGTTTCCTCATGTGTAAAATGAGCTGGAAAAGGAAATAGCAAAGAACTCCAGTATCTTTGCCAAGAATACCCCAAATGGATTCAGAAAGAGTCTGAGAGGACTGAAAAATGACTAAACAATAAAACACACCCTTCTGACTTAGTCTTTTTCTTTAAGATCTTCTACACTGCTTTAAAACATTTTTTTCTTTTAAATAGGTTAATAACTAAGCCCTCATTCTAAATCTTGTTTACCCTCCTAATATTGGTGACAAAATTAATGTAGATAGTGTAAAGGTCAAGTGATGCTTAGCTCCATGCTCACAAATACCTAATCAGCAGAGACCTAAAGAATTTTCCCTATGGTATATAACTCAAAGCAATGGCTGGCAGTGAAGAAAACAATGAAGAAAATTAAATTGACAGGACAGACATTTCTTAAAGTCATTCTGTCCCCACCTCAGGTAAAGGAGACAAAGAGTTTGTGTTTACAAAAAAGTTCAAGCACTTTGAAGGCAATAGATCCAACTATGCTGCTCATGCAGTTGGCAGTCTCAGGGGAGTGTGCTGCCTAAGAGGAGCATCCCTTCACACCCATCTCAGATGTCAGGTCCAACAATCCTGGGTTCATTTTAGTTAATTGGATGCACTCTACTTCTTTCACAGTCTTAGGTCATCCAAATCTGATTGCATATCTTGTTCCCAGTTGTATTTCCAAATTAATGATGCTGTTATAATTTATAAAAGTGCTTTATACTATAATGATCACTCTTATAATATTTAGAATACTCCAGATAGAGAAATTATTTAATTCATCCACATTTTCTATATAAGGAGCTTATGCATGGAAAAAAGTGAAGTCTTACTCAGAGCTATAGAGTGTATGAGGGGGTTAGTAAGGATTAGAATGGACAAGTTTCTGATTCTTGGTTTTTCCCTCACATGAATTTCACTAAAGCACTACAGCATTAAATGACTTGTCCAAAGCTTTAAGCAAGGGATGGAAACCAAAGTTTCTTTATTTGATCTTCCTTTTTGAAAAGCTCTTCTATTCACTACTGAGCTCCCAGTTCTAACACACATAGACATATGCACACATACATATGTATGTGTGTGGGTATGTGTGTATATGTATAACTTATCTAGATATAAACAATTATATACACTATTCTTTATGTATATAAACATACATAAATATATTATTAAAGAAATCACTATATAATGTGTGTATATTACAGTATATATTAATATATGTATATATACACATACATATATAGGGAATAAGTAGTAGAATTATACATCGAAATAAGGAGTGGAATTTTATTTCTATATGCACACTCACATAAATAATATCTATGGAGTTTATGTATAATAAAATAAGTTCCAAATATACTATAAAAATATAAATAAAAATAAAATAATATGAATGGTAGATAAAATAATGTAAATAGAATAAAAATTGTCTACATAAAGTATATTTGCATATATAAATATATAGCATATATAATACATATAAAATATGTAATGATATATAAAAATATATGTGTATATAAATAAAATTTCATTTCTTATTTCCAGAAAGAAACTCAGGTGATTAGAAAAGGACCAAAATACTGGAAATAAATAATGTGAAATAAATTTTAAAAAGCAAACTCCCCAACTGCTAGGTGAGGAGAACAGGGTGAGTCACCAGGAATGATGAAATGTCAGGTGTACCCACCTCTAGGAAAGCCTAACAGCACTGCAGACGGATCCTTAGCATACACATCACCAAAGGACTCCTTTAAATATCTTTTTGTTGTTGTTCAATCATTTTTCATTTGTGTCCGACTCTCTGTGACCCCATTTGAGTTTTTCTTGGCAAAGATACTGGAGTGGTTTGCCATTTCCTTCTCGAGCTCATTTTACAAAGGAGAAAACTGTAACTTGCCCAGGGTCATAAAGCTGATCAATATCTGAGGCTCCATTTGATATTAGGTCTTCCTGACTCTACCCACTGTACCTCTTATCTGACCTTTAAACACCTAAGTGGCTGTAATTATTTCAATATTAAAACAAGAAAAGCTGGTAGGGGAGATGGACACCTCTCCAACCAGGTTTCTATTTCCCATCATTACCTGGCTCATCAGAGGCACCAAATGAAATCCGGGGTTGATAAATGCTCATTGATGGATTGATCAATTGTCAAAATGGGCAGCAAAACTAAAACCCACCCCTCCTCCCTTTCCCAAATTAAGACAAAACCCCTAAGGAATCACCAGTAGACCGATGGAAACAGACCTCTTAGGAGCTCCCCTACTGCATAAAGTGAGGTATGACAGTACCTTCCCAAGTATACCTGGGCTTCCACAGAATAAATACGTAACCAGACAAGGGTGAGGGAAAAAAAGCTTGGCTTTTGGATTGAGACCTCCTTCCTCCAGATGGTAGCCCTCTTGGCCATTGGAGGATCACTGGGAAGGATACTCTTTGGGGAAGGTAGCACAACCAGAGAGACCCAGGATATACAGGTCTCTTAAAAGTGTCTCTGCCCTGCCTCAAGGAAAGGAGACCTAGCATTTGTGTCTGAGCTGGTCTGGGCGTTTACAAAGGCTCAAGCTGCTTTGGGAGCAGCAAATGCAACAAAGCTGGATTTGTCTGGCTCTGGGGAGCCCTTTTGCCGCTCCCAACAGGTGTGGTCTTATACAGTGGCATCCCACGTATAAGATGTGACACTCCTGCAGGTAATTTTTTCCCCTATAAGATCTGAAAACTATATTAGTCATAATTAAACCCCAGGAACAAAAACAAAACACTCTTAGATGAAAATAATGCAGGTTTCACCTTCTTTTCAAAACCCTCTGCTTAGTTTCAGAGACCTTATCTAGGTTAAGTAGGCTGACCACTGGCATTTCATTTTTTTTTATAAAGAAAGATTTAGAGTTCTTTCCCTATATCAAAGAAATTATAGAAAAGTAAGAAACTGGATTCTGATTAGGAAAAGCAGCCCATATGAATTTTCCTTCTAAAAATATGCCAAACTAATGGGATTTTAAAAGTCTGGTCAAAAAGAGCTTAGATTGCCATATAAATACAGGAGCATTTCTCAGATAACACAAAAAAACAAACTCAGTACACAGTAATTATTTTTTTAATGTAAGGGAAAATTGCTTATAAAATTTCCAGACTGGTTATTTTAGACAAACAAACACACCCACACATTTAAGAATTTTAGGTTTGGGTCATTCATGTACTATCATGAAAATATATACAATTACATAATGCCCATGTAGTCTAGCCAATTACTCTGATTGCTTGGTTCAATTATCTAGAGCTCTTGTCTATCAATGTCAAAGTCTTGGACTTGATTCTTTCCTGGGATGGTTAGCTTTACATTGCCCTAAGGCCAAGGGTTCCACTACTAGTCATTTTGATAATGTGACCCTTGTGGAAGGAACTTAGAGAACGTGGCCGGATAAACTACCACCACAAAAAACCATCACTGATAACAGAAAAGGAGCTCAAACATTTAGGCCCTACAAGAAACAGCACTACCATCAGTTAATAAACCCCCCACTCTACACTTTCAAATAATCTGCCCTTTCCTCCTTTCATTTAGTCCACTCTTCAGAAGTGAATTTCCCAGTTGCTTGTAATTTCATTTCATTAATATAAAGGATTAAAGTGAGTTATGCTGGAAGGAGCTGCATGATGGAATCACCACTTCCCCCGAAGTTTAGAATCCTTTATAAGGCATATCTTCATGATGAAGTATGTGAGAGGCACTAGAGTCCAAAAGATGCCTTGTAGCTCCAACTTGGCCTAGTAAACAACCTCACAAGACTCATAAACTCTCTGCTCTTCAGTTTAGCCATCTCTAAAATCACATCAATTCTCTAGTTTGTTTGGAACCAAGATGTTGCAAAGGCAAATCGGGGCCTTATTACCTTGCACCTGGACTTGGCATGAGCCTCCCAAGTTGTCGTCTTGCTCTCGGGCTGTCTCCTCTCCAGCAACCCCCTGCTCTCTGATAAATCTTGACCTTTCATTGTGCATCACTTTCAGAATAAAGCCTATGTTCTTTGGCCTGTCTTCCAAAGCCTTCCAAAATCTGGACCCTACTTGTCTTTCCAGACCCGTCACTATTCTTTTATATAGCCAATTTGTATTCCTTACTTTTCCCCCATGAGAATTTGCCCCCACTGTTCCCTCTGTCTGAAACGCTCCATGTTATCTCTACTTTCTTCCCCAAGTCCTAGAAACACACACACACACACACATACATACATGCTTACACAAATCTATATGTGTGTGTGTCTTTATACACATACATTAACGTACACAACCTATTCACACACGCAAGCATACATGTATACACATACTCTGCTTGTGGAAAGCCTACCCATCATTAAAGGCTCAGCACAAACTCTACCTTCAACATGAAATCTTTGTGCTTTCTGACAAAAAGTGTTTTCTCCTCTAAATATTTCTAGTTTTGTAGTACCACCTTCAATGGCATTTATATATGCTGTATTGTACTAAAGTTGTCTTCATTTTTTTTTATTTCTATCTAGGAGACAGCTTACTATAATGGAAAGAACTCTATTTCTGGAGTCAGAAGAAAATCCAAGGATCTGAGGTGAAACCCTGTCTCTGTTATTTATTATCTTTGTGACACAATTTCTCTGGACTTCAAGATCCTAATCCATAAAATAAAGAGATTCAACTGGATGGCCTATGTGGGCCAATCTAGCCCTTAATCTGTGAAGTATAATACTAGACCATAAGCTTCTTGAGAAGAGGGACCAAATGGGTAATTCATCTGTATATGCTTGTTAGCGCTAAGCAGTGACTTGAGATCTTCAGAACTAAAAGCATGACGGGAATCATATACTGGCAATATCAGCACTTTTCAAGTGCTAAGGCTCCAATTTATATTTTATCTTTCAATTTATATTTGATTTTTCACTGCTATGAAGCACAGTGGATAGAATGGATTTAAATGCCAATGGACAAGTCATTTAAGTTCTGCCTGCCTCAGTTTCCTCATCTGTAAGATGAGGATAATAATAAAACTAACTCCTAGGGGTGTTGTAAAGCTAAAATGAGATGCTTGCAAAATTCGTTGCAAACCTTAAAGTCCTATATGTGGCTATTATCATTATATTAATGCTATCTATTATCATTGCTATCTTTCTTGCCTATACAACTTCAACTGTGCTCTTGTTGGCTTTCCTGTCTCCTGCCTTTTTTCTTCCAACTCTGCTCAAAATAGAAACCATAACCCAAATAGTACCAATGGCTCCTCTTCACCTCATCATAAATCTGAAAACCATGTAGTCTTATTTTTCCACAATGTACAACAGCCTTCTTACTCATTTATTCATTCCTTTTGAAACCATTTACTTATTGTAGTTCAGTCTTTTTCAGTCATCTCTGACTTCTCCTGATCCTATTTGGGGTTTTCTTGGCAAAGATACCGGAGTGGTTTGCCATTTCCTTCTCCGGATCATTTTACAGATGGGGAAACTGAAGCAAACAGGCTGAAGTGACTTGCCCAGGGTCATATAGCTATTAAGTATCTAAGGTCAGATTTGAACTCAGCCTGACTCCAGGCCCAAAACTCTATCCACTGTGCCATCTAGTGTTTAGCACTGTGTAAGAGTCTGATGTTTTGGTTAGTGTGTTTTTTTTGTGGGAGGTGTTGAAAAAGAGAAATAATTAAGGGACAGTCACTATCATCATAGAGTTCATAATCTAGTCGAGAAGATAATTACTACCTTCATTATTTATTCATTATTCATTTATTAATTTATTATTCATCATTATTATTATTATTCATTATTCTTCCCTGTTTTCTATTACTTTTGTCTTTGCATTTTTGTCCATTTTCGTTCCTTGATACCACTTTCCTCTAAAATGCAGTATCCAGAACTAGATACAATATTCTAGATGTGATCTGACCACAGTAGTGAACAGAACAGAACTCAATCTTCCTCATTCTTTTGTTCTTAACAGCAAATGTGCCCAATGTAATTGTTTATTCATTTGCTGAAATGAACAGACTATTTTGAAACCAGAGTGAACCTAAGTAAACAAAGATGTCAAGGACCCATTCATTATTCCATTGGCATGAATCATCGATCATCAGTCCTCCCTGATGAAGATTAGAATCCCCCCAAGTGTTAGAAGATAGTCTTTGTTTTATGTTTTCCAGCCCTCTGTTATTGAGCCTCTGTCAACTAAGCTAGGTTGGCATTCAGTCAATAGATAAAGAATCCATCACTGAGTTCATATTTCCAGCCTTTCTAGACTAATAGAACCTGTTAGAGTTTGAGTTCCCCTGGTATACCAGGCTTACCTCCATGAAGCCTGAGAGTAGGCTTTACTGGAAGAAACAAGGATAGTGTTGTTTTTTTTTAATCATTTTTAAGTGCTGATAACTCTTAAGCATGGCACTTTAAGTCAGATTTGGAAAAGTGACTGGGCAATAAATGTATCTCTTGCCAGTTTGTGGCAACAAAATCACTAGACACTGATCTCCGTATGTCCAACTCCAAAGCAACGCCTCAGAAGACCAACAAATAAAAGGCTTTGAGTGTAATTACGGTGCCAACTTTACAATCAAAGGTCACAGCAATATAACATGGGAGAACTTCATTAATCTGCAAACCCACTTTCCATAGCAGACCCAAGAGCCTCATCCCACTAACAGAGAATTAGTTGTAAAATTCTATTATGAGAATTTTGTTGTGTAGACTTCATTCCTCTCCATGGATGGACTATAAGACATTAGTTTAACATGTCCCATAATCATAATTAAACTAAAGATACTTTCTCAAATGGAATACACTTGATTTCTTTTCCATATTAATTTTAAATAAGTTCCTCCATGATTAGTATATATCCAGCTGCCATTTTCCATAATGCCATGAATAGAGAGGCAGCATGGCCATAGTGGATAGAGAGTGGACCTCAGAACCAAGAAGACCTGGGTTCATCTCCTGTCTCTAATGCACATTGGTTACGAAGGCCTGGGCAAACCCCAATCCTTCAGTGCCCTAGGGAGGAAACTCTCTGAAAGTCTGTGTTTTGAGAAGGTGCTGACCTGTACTGGTAGAAGTACTTGCCTCATCTGGGAGTTCCCTGTAACAAAGAATTTACGATCCTTATCCCCCTAATTCTTATTAAATAGTTACATGTAATAAAAAATATCAGCAATGTGTCTACCCACCATACTCCATTCCTCTCATGTTAAACACATTTTGCTGTATTCCCCACCCTTTCACCACAGCCTTAAGAAGTAATTAAGTACATTCAGTGCACTAGGGACCCCATCTTGCTTCTCATCAACTCCTTCTAACTTCCCAAGTCCAAGGCAGATGATAGAAAAAAAAGCACCTGCAGTTATTACTCTATATCCAAATTACCTAACAGCCAGGAAAGAGGGAAATCTATGCACACCTACTCATTTTTTCTCTCCTTTATACAGAGACATATGAAGACAGTATAATTGGACATGTAGATGTTTTGGGGGGCATGGGAGACCTGTGACTTCATTAATGTAGGGAAGCTCCCTGCACCAATGTAAATCAGCAACTCTCATCTGCAACTTACAGTCAAAGGGGCCTGGAGGCACTCAGATAGGGTGTCTCTTGACCATAGCCAAGTAGCTATGGTGTTTCAGAGCAGGACTTAGACTCAGGTCTTCCTGACTCCAAGGCTGGCCCACTCACTATCTCCTTACACTACAGTTTCTCAGATCCCCTATGCACTGCAGCTGAACACAGCCCAGGAACATAGTATTAGAGCTGGAAGTAATCCTAGAAACCAGGGTATCCCACTCCCTCATTTTACAGATGAGGGCATTGAGGCTCAAAGAGACTGTGACTTGCCCAGAGTCCTGGAGCTAGTAAGTGTCAAAGGGATTTGAAAGGGCAAGATTTATGGGACAGCAGGGAGTTGCTGGGGAGGAGACGGTGTCTTATCCACTATATCACACTGCCCTAGACCACTATATTATTTTGGTTTGTAGGAATCTGCCAAGCCTAAGGAGCCCTCTCTATTCCCAAAGATGAAAAAAAAGTTATTTTTCTAGTATTAAAATAATTTAAGGAGGTGGCATAAAATATTCTTATAAGTATAATACATTATATTTTTTCCCTCAAATCTGTCCAGCAAGACTGCCGACAACAGGAAGAACTTAACTTATTGACGTCAAACGTAATATTTTCCTGCAACCAGGCCCACTCAGCTGAACACAAGTAGCTGAAAAATGATGAGAGGGGGGAAAATAGTTATGGTACGGCTTAAGTGGGTCAACTCAAGAAGAAATGCTTGATCGAACTGAAGCAGGAAGCCCCACTTCAGGTGATACAGCACAGCTGAAATACAGACAGCAGTACTGTGTGGAAAGCCTTTCTTGAGTCCCAATAAAGATAGCCCATGAGAGGTGCCAAAAATAAAGGCTATGGTTCTAAATACAGAATGTATGAACACTCACACAGTAGGCACTTAACAGGCACTAAACTAATGAAGCAAAGGTGGTTTTCACAGGCGGACAAAGTAGAAAAGGCTGCTGTTACACAATGGCCTTGAACTGATACTTTGATCACCATAACACTCGTTCCAATCCAGCCTGGGTCTGCCTTGCTTAACAGTCATCAGCACTTGAAATGATTAAACTATCCTCATTGATTCTCTGTGAATCACATCTGCACATATGGATAATAGAATTAATGAATATTGCATCCTCAAAACAAAGGGGGAAAAAAGATGTAGCATTCAATTCAATTAAACAAATATGTACAATTTAAGGCATTAATACAGACACTACAGTTTATTAAAAATATAGGACTATCCTTTACAAAATTTTTATTTTAAAGACTTCCAATCTCCACAAGTTGTTAGAAACTTATAAAAAAATTGCAAAACTTTCCACCATTATTAAATCATAAATGGATACCAGTAGTCTAGCTATAAAAGCTAATAAAGAAACAAAAAAAACAAACAAACAAAAAAAACCCTCAGGTTTAAATGAGAGCTTTCAAGGAAAAATAATTGGTGATAATGCTCCATTACTAGCCCTAATTGAAAACCTGTGTTTCACAAGCAGAAATGACCTTGAGGCAGAGGCAGAAGCAGAAATAACCTTGGGACAGTTCTCTAATATGATGTGGACATAAATGTATTCAATCAACTAGTCTGAATAGAGAGCAAAGGCAGTGACCAATAAGAGTGATTGCTATCTGATGTTTCTCTGGCGGCCAAAAATAAGTGAGATTAATTGTCTACCTCAGGGAAGCCCACGCTCTGATAAGTCAGGGGCTAATATTTTGATTCACACCCATCATTCAGGCAACATCTATTTTTAAGTGGATAGAGTCTTGGAAATACAATAACAATTCAATTTGAAATTGAGGGACTGGGGAAAAAGAGGCTTTGAATTGACTGGGTTCAGATAATCCAATGCTTAGATAACAGAACAATACAGCATCTAGTTAGCTAGGGAATAACAAGTTGATTTGAATCACACAACATTCAAAGAAAACCTTTAAAGGCTTATGTTGCTGTTTTTGTATTGCACTCAAAATAAGCCAAAAGTATAGTGACCAAAGGGGAATGGGTGTGGGGACTAATTATTTTTCATATTTTCTTTATTTTGAAATTAATTCCAAAATGGAAAAATTTATCCATGTTCTCCAAATACCTCACATTTCCATAGCACTTTAAGATCTGTAAAACACTTTCTTCATAGCCTACTGTTTATTTAGAATATTCTTATCCTCATTTTTTAGATGAGGAAACTGAAATGTCTTTCCTAAGGTCACTCTGAAATCAGATACTCTCACAGCTAAACAGGACCTTAGGGAGAATTT
The DNA here is from genome assembly GCF_900497805.2 of Vombatus ursinus. NCBI lineage: Eukaryota > Metazoa > Chordata > Mammalia > Diprotodontia > Vombatidae > Vombatus > Vombatus ursinus. Next base: position 28,495,649 of record NW_020954580.1, on the reverse strand, counting down.
TCTGCTTATCCAATCCCCTCTTTTACAAATGGAGAATCTAAAAGTACAAAGGTGTTCTGACCGCAGCAAAGTTATAGTGCTAGTTAGCATTACAGCCAAGATTGGAACCCTGGTTCTCCTGATTATCAGGACAATTGTCAATATTCTTTTCACTATATGATGCTAAATTACTCCTCCCAGACTGAGGCGGCCAATCAGTCATTCCTAGTTTTTTTGTTTGTTTGTTTTGTTTTGAATGAAAAGTTCATTTCCTCTTACCCAGGAGAGATGTATGACAAGAAAAACAAAAAGACAAGTGTATAAATAACTCCAATACAAAGCAGAATATAAGAAATGCCATAAGAGAAATATTAACAAAGTCTTTGGAGAGTGCAGAGGAGGGAGAAACCATAGCTAATTGGGTAAGGAGGAGGTTGATGAGCAGGGGAGCCTTAATGAAGAAGCTATCATTTGAGCAGGACCTTAAAAGATGAGTAAGATTTGATTGGTTTATGGGAAATAGAATCTGATGAAGACAGAGCAGCATGAGTACAGGAGAAGAGGCAGAACAACACTTAACATCTTCAGGGAATAATAAATAGCTCTATTTAGAACAAAGGCCACTGGTAAGACGGAGTCCTGAGACAATGTCTGAAAGGTTAAATTGGAGTCTGCCCATATATAGACTCATGCTTGTTCTCCCTTTTGTTGAAGCCTCAAGTAGTTACTTTCTACCAGTTGGGTCTTTAAGAAGCAGGAAAAGAGAGGGAGTCAGGATCCCAAAGTCTTCCTCCTGGCTATACCTACCAATCTGAATTACTTAACAGAGTGACTGGGAGGAAACAGACATTATATAATGCTCAGAAAAGTCAAAAAGACTACACAGACATGAGATACTTTGATCATTTTGTCTTTGTATACCACCTAACACAGTGCCTGGCATGGTGGGGAGGGGGTGTGGCAGTGGAGGGGATGCTTAATAAGTGCTTGTTGATTGATTGATTGATTATTAGATGTTAAGATCCTTAGAGATGTCAGATGGTCCCACGGCTTAATACTGTTTGTAACATGTATGAAACACAAATGTATCTGTGCCCTCTTTTGGTTCCTTCTAGCCCACGTACATATCTCATCAATAGGTCATATCAAACACAAAATCATGCTACTCATTTTTTTCTTCTCTAAGCCTCTCCTGATTCCTAATTTTCCCATTTTATGGGTCAAACTCCACCATGTCACTAGCTTCAAGAAAGAAACCACAAATCATGTCTTGCCCGTTATAGTTTTTTTTTTTTTTTAACCACATACATAGGCTCTCACCAAGTGGCTCAGCTCAAGCACCATGTTGTACATGAAGCCTTTCTTGATCCATCCCTACCCTAAAAACTTATTTATTCCCATTTTGGATACATTTTTACCTACCTAGGTACACACTATTTGCCCCAAGAGAACATAAGCTCCTTATGGGCAGATTGTTTCACTTCTGTTTTTGTCACCCCAATTCTTCATATGGTACATGGCACAGAGTAGCCACTTCAGACTGCCTGTTGAGTCATTTCTCTTCTACTTCAAAACATTCCCTAAATTCACCTTTTCCTTGCCATCCCCACAAGAACCTTAGTTCAAGCTTTAGTATCCTTTCATCGGGACCATTACACTCTCCTTCTCACTAAATTGCTTCCCCCTACCTTCATGTTTAGCTAATATTTTTAGACCCCAAGTCTCTATTTTCAGTTCTCTTCTCTCTGTATACTGTCTTACTTGTGGATTTCAACAGTTCCAGTGGTTTAATTATCATCAATATGCAGATGATTCAGGTCTACACAACCAGCCTAGACTCTCCCCTGAGAGACTAGTCCTTCATCACCAATGACCTCCAGTTGGATAACCCATAGGTATCTCAAACCCAACATGTCCAAAATAGAACTCATCTTTTCCCTCAAAACTTTTCCTTCTTCCCAATCTTCCTATTACTGTCTAGGACACCATCATTCTCTAAACCTGAGATCCTATAGTCCTTACTTTTGCTCACCTCATGTCCAAATCAGGTACCAAATCTTAATCATAACTTCACAACATCTTCCCTATATTTCAAGTCTTTCAACTGTTACAGCCACCTAGTTCACATGATGTTCCCGTCTCACCTGGACTATTACAAGACGGCCTTCCAATTAGTCTCCCAGCCTCAAGTCTCTCCTTATACCAATCCATCCTCCAGAAAGCTTTTTTTGTGACAGGTCAGACTTCATCTCTCTCATTTCTTCCCCATTTCTTTTTCACACATAAGTAAATTTGCCCACTGCCCCTCTCTACAGAATTACATTCCTATTTTGAGTCTTCACTCAAAGAATTGGAATTCCATTACATTCACAAATAGAACAAAGAATTTTTCCTTCTTATTTCAGGCAGTTCCTTCTCTATGTACCCTTCTCTACCAAACTGGAAAAGAGGAAGTGAATTTCCTCATTTGGCCCAACCAGCCTCAACATTCAGATCCCACAATTGCCACCCTACTCCTCCCCCTCCCACTCCCCCCAAGCCATCATTCTTCTTCTGGTAGTGTCAATACTTCATTAATTTAATTTATATTTTGTTCAGTGTTTTTTTCCAGTGGTTTTATGTCCTTTTTGCTGTCCATGTCACATTAAGTGCTGTCTCTCTTGGATTATAAACTCCTAGAGAGACCAGGGTACTATGACCATTAACTGGGATCAGTAGAGTGTTTAACAATCACAGTGTTACGGGCAGATGCGGTGCTCACATGTTTTTGATGATGATGCTAAAAAAAATTATATTTTTAAGTATCATTTTTATTTCAGTAGTGGTTGACAAATGGAAGCACCACTACTAATTAACAGTGCATAATGCTGCCTGATTAGGAATAAAATATCCCAGTTCACTAGAGCATTATTCCAGGAGAATTAGTATAGAATTAACTAGCATTATTAAAAATCTGGAGAACTAGTCACTTTGGCATCATCCTTTAATTAAAGCTTCTACATCTAACATTCAAAAACCTTTGTTTCCCATCCATTATTTTGCCTTTCATCCTGACCTTGAAACTCCTGGATTAAACAGAAAAAGAACAAAAGTTCCTTAAATGAGCTTTTAATTCTGCCACACTAAAAAGATGTGATGTTTAAAGCACATTTTTTAAAAAGTAGATTTCAATAGTCTGAACTCCCAACACATATAAATATTTTTTGATGAAAGGAATGCTTTTATTCCAAGAGACATTCCTGTTAATAGTAAACATTTTCTCTCCACTTTCCTACAGTTCATTTTCTTTCCTTCCCAAGAATGAAAAATGAAGTTTTGTTTTTTCTATTAAAAATTCCGACTGGAGAAACATCATGCTGTAACCAGTTCATCTGACATTCTTTCTGACATTTAATAAGGTCATTGAAATTATCAAAATTATGTCTTAATGAAGTGGGTGGTGGAATGTTCTCTTTTGATGTTCCCAAACTACAGGCTGACCCCTCTGAAAATCAGTCTATATTTTAGTATATAGGTTCATGACATATGAGGATTGGTTGAAGGCACTGGAAATGTGAAGCCTGAAGAAGACTCAGGGGCAAGCATGATAGCTGTTTTTCAAAACTATCTGAAAGGCTGTCATGTGGAAGAGCAATTAAGCTTGGTTTGCAATGCGAAGAAATAGCAAAGAAGCAAATTGAGGTTTGATGCAAGGTAAATTTTCTAATAATTCAAGCTGTCCCAAAATAGAATGGGCTACTTCAGGAAGTAATGGGCTCCTTCTCACTTGAAAACCTCAAGCAAAGGCTGCAGGACCATCTGTTGGGTCTCTTGTGGAATACAAGATTGAATTAGAGAGACTGAGGTCCCTTACAATCCTGAAAACTCTATGATGCCTCATTTTCAGGACCAGAGAATTTATTAAAAATTTCCAACTCTGGAAACATATATTCCCAGCTCAAGCCCTTCCTTATCCTTAGAATTTATGACTCTCCTAAATGCAACTCTAGTGACAAAGGAATCCAGAAATATTGCCTTTTTTTTTCCTCTTCTGTTCTTTGCCACTGAACTTAGCCTTGTGCATTTAGAACACAAGCTATTAGTACAGCGATAAGAGCCAGGAAGATGGATTAGAAGATTGCAAAAGACTCACTTCACTTTCTTTAGGAGAATGATGATTTGTATGATTAAAATATAAAGCCACCTGAATCTATCTTTCTCTGTTTATACTGCTTAGTTCTCATTAAAATTGTGTTTCTGCTTTCTTCTAAATATTGCTTTCCATATTTCAAGCATCTAATTAAGTAAACACAATGCAAAGTGAGATGATACACTGTTTGAAACACTATAAAATTACAGAGTAGAAAGACTTCCATCATAATTCCATTTTCACTCTCATAATTTTCCAAAAGGTTTCAACCTTTGGAGTTGAAACTTCCCATGCTTGATTTCAGCTCCAAACTAAATGTTTTTGTTCAGTTAGTTTTGGGGGTAAAATCTTCTTTTGTTGCTGTTGTTGATGTTTGAAGTCTTTTGATAGAATTAAATCAAACTTGGATGATGACCTTTCTATTTTTGTATCTTGAACAAGATGTTCCAAAGAATCTTAAACTCATAATGTCCAAAACATGTCAATATTCTCTCCCCAAAATCCTCCCCTCTTTTGAATTTTCCTGTTACTCTCAAAGCCAACATCCTTTTAGTCACCCAGGCTCAAAACCTATGTGTCATCCTCAACTTGTCACTCTTGCTCATCCCACAAGCACAATATTTTGCCAAACCCTGTCCTTTCTACTTGCATAATATATCTTACATATATGCTTTTCTCTCCTTTGACACAGCTGCCATCCAGGTACAGGCACCCATCTCGTTACACCTGGACTATTATAATAGCATTCTGCTTAGCTCACCTGCCTTAAGTCTCTCCTCAGACCAGTTGCCAAAATGGGCTTCCATGTCACTCCTCCCACGCAATAGACTCCAACGGGTCAATATTACCTCCAGAATTAAATAATAAATCCAATCCTGCTTGGCTTTGAAAATCCTTCCCAAACTGCCCCCTTCCTATCTTTACAGTATTCTTACACTTGCCTGTTCCCTCCATAAACTATGATACAGCAACACTAGCCTTCTTTGCTGTTCCTCTCACACCACACTCCAGTTTCTATTTGCAAATATGTAATAAAAACAGGCAGATGCCTTTTCCAAGCGTTTCCTCATTCTACTTTCTCATTTCTGCCTCCTACCTTTCTTGGCTTCATTAAGACTCAGCTTAAATCCTACCTTCTGTAAGAGGTATCAATCCCAGAGCCTCCTTCAATCTTGTCCCTCTGAGATGACCTCCAATTTGCCCAGAACATATTGTATATATGTATATACTTGCCTCCATGTTAGAATATGAGTTCCTTGGAAGCAGGGACTGTTTTTGTCTTTCTTTATATACTTAACACAGTACCTGGCCCAAAATAATTCCCTTCACAAAATTTGCTGACTAGATTTGACTCAATGAAGCCATTTCTGGTCCTCAAGGATTCTTCCTTTCTCTGAATTCCTGAGATCCTGAGCTTTATCTGGACTCTGGAACTTAACCTTCATAGCTATTTTTGTTTTGACATGCATATCTTATTCCTCCAACTCGATCATAAGTCTCCCCAGGGAAGGGACCAGTATTTATAGTCTTTCTTTTTGCCATGTCCAGCACTTAAAAAAAGTAAAAAAAGTATTCTACACATTAAAAAGGGTTTTTTTAAGTGTCTTATACATAATAAACATTCAAGAACAAAGTCATTGTTGGTGATATATACTAATCAAGGGCAAAGAAATTAATGAAATGAAATCATCAGAACTACATTAACGTCTCTGTTTTTGTGTATTACATTTTTGTGAGAAAATGTCAACTGGAAAATCAAAGGTACTTATTTCTTGACTGTAAGGTAGATGAGTTAATATTAGAAAGACTGTAACTTCATTGTTTATTGTGAAGAATAAAATGCAAAATTTTTTTCTCAGTTTAATTTCAATACTATTTACTATTATTCAAAACAGATTCTAACTCATTATCAGCAGCAGTAGTAGGACTTTTAAGCTTAGATTTTTTTTTTGAGTAGAGATGTTTATATTCCCTTTTTTGATAGAGATGTTTATATTCCAAGTATTCCTTGATTTTGTGTCTCTAGTAAAAGGAGGACTTTAGAGAGTTTTTGCCTCAATATTTAAAGATTCAGTGGACCAAAAGACTACCACTTGCATTTTTGCTTTATTCTTTAGCAAGTCTCCATTTTAGCTGGTGCATCAGCACTGCTATCAAAAGTATCTGTACAGTTCATAAAATTCTATAACTCCAGTAACTTCTGTTCAAACTCCAGTAATTTGTGTTTGCATGCTAAGAGTTTTTCGAATGCTGAATCCTTTCCTACTAGAGATTACAGTTAGGTTGAACTGTCCACTGATCAATGAGTATTTTTGATGCTAACATTTAGTGAACTATGTCTTGAGACAGCCCTGAAGGACGTAGCCTCAGCTAATTGCCTTTGTTCAAAGTGTTTCAAACAATACCAACAAACTTTTTTGCCCAAATTCTTTGATACTGCAGAGGCAAAATGCCTGATGGAGATCCTGCTAAACAGAGAATTATGAAATCTGAACAGACAAAAGGCTTCAGAGATTTTGTTTTAGATACACAGGAAAGGTAAAAATTCCTTCCAAAGAAACAAAATTCTATAATAGAAAGGTGCTAGAGTGAATTATTCTATACTTATCATTTCTGATAGGAATATGTCCTAGCAACCCCACTGAGTTATAAGCCACGCGCCTCTTAAGGCTCATAAAACAACGGATGGCAAAGAGTAAGAGCTGGCACTGCTCTCAAAATATGACAACATTAGGACAGCTGCAGACTAAAAACCTTCATGCTCACTGTGTAACTAAGAAGGACCAAGGAGAGTATTTGGATGGAAAGTTATCTTCCAATTCTGGCCCCACTCCAAATTAGGGAAAACTCCACAGACTGTCTAGAGATATGAAAAGGAATAAGCCCCAAATACTACCAAATTCAGTTAAATAAACACCAAAATTAAACTATGGCTAAGGTCAACATGGCAATGTTAATCTTAAAAAAAAGAAAGAGAAATTTAGAAAACTGTTACTACTAAATTTTAAAAAATATTAAGATTATATATATTTTTAAACACAATAATTAAACAGATTTATTTGAAAAAATAAGATTACATATTGATTGCTGGCTAACATCAAGATTAGCTACTTTAATATCAATATAAGGAAAAGAGGTTGTTGGGGTTTTTTGGTTAATAGCTGAAATACTTATATTTGTAGTTAGAATAGCTAATATTTATTTAACACTTGAAAAGTTTACGAGACTCTTTACAGATATTATCTTATTTGATCCTCACAATAACCTTGTGAAGGAGATCCTATTAATATTCTCATTTCATGATAGGAAACAGAGGCTGAAAGTGTTAGGTGATTTCCTCAGAGTCATACAGCTTTTAAGTATCACAGAGGATTCAGATTCATGTCCTTTTTTTTTTTCCCCCAAGGCAATGTGGTTAAGTGGCTTGCCCAGGGTCACACAGCTTGTAAATGTCAAGTGTCTCAGGCCAGATTTAACTCAGGTCTTCCTGAATCCAAGACCGATGCTCTATCCACTGCGCCATCCTAGCTGACCCCTCAAACTCATGTCTTCTTGATTCAAAGTCCAACACTCTCTCAATGAGGCCACATAGTTTTTGAGTGTAATATGTTACTCAGAAGTACCTACCAGAGTATTTTTCACCCAGTGGACATTCAATAAATCAAGTTCTTGTTAACAGCAATAAGGATACTTCCTCATAAGCTTTTCATAGAACTCAGAGTATGAGATAATAATGAGGTAGGAAATAAACAAGGTGTAGAATGTTCTCAGTTACCAAGAACACCAAACTTTAATTTTTTTTTCTATTTTTGCTGTTCAGTCTTTTTCAGTCATGTCGGACTCTTCATGATCCCATTTGGGGTTTTCTTGCCAAAGATACTGGAGTACTTTGCCATTTCCTTCTCCAGCTCATTTTACAGATGAGAAAACTGAAGCAAACAAAGGGAAGTGACTAGCCCAGGGCCACACAGCTAGTAAGTTTCTGAAACTGGATTTGAATTCAGGAAGATGAGTCTTTCGGACTCCAGGCCTGGGCACTCTATCCACTGCGCCATCTGGCTGCCTCAATTTGGTTTTATCTTTACTTAATTTACTTGTTTTATATTCTTTAGAAGTACCATATAGTATAGATACTTATATGCTTTTCTTCTACATGAATTAATTTAATTCTTATAACAGCCCTATGGGGATAGTTAGTGCAAGAATTATTATTACTATCTAAGAAATCATTTGTTCAACTAATAAGCAGAAAAATCAGGACCTGAACAAAAATCTCCTTAACTCATAGTCCCATATTATAGCCACTAAACCATCCTCCAATATACTAGCTCCTTAAAAGTCTTAACTTTGCAGAGGTGGGGGAGGGAGGAGAGGGGGTGTCTATGAATGTGGAACAATGCATATTCTGTTGGGTTTGATCAGGTATGTTGTGAGGTTCCAATGAGATAATGTAAAGCATTCACCAACCTTAAAGTTCTATGTAAATACATTTTATTATTATTCTTATTAGTCACTAGAACTCCAATCTAATGATGACTTCATTTTCTGACCTTTCTATGCACTCCTAATGAATTCAAGCAATACAGGGGCAAGTGTTTAATAACCAGGCTCTGAGGGTAAGAGGGAAATGGATCCACACATTTCAATTTAATCAGTATTACTAACACTTCCATAAGTTTAGAAATCAACAAAACAATAAATTAAGTCCTGATTTGTTACAATTGCTGATTTCTGAGGTATAAATGCTCACATTGAAATTTAACAATCAGTTTTCCCAAGTGAGTTAGAGTTAGTTCCAACACACCCCTGGGTTTGATTAACATCTTAGTTAGTTCTGGTGAACTGTTTTTTTTTTTTCTCTTCTTTATTTATTGATTTTTAGTCTTTGTAACAGAACTGGGTAGGATGTAAGGATTTGGCAATGAAAGTGATAAAACAAAAGATAACAATAAATATTTTATAAAATGAATTTTCATAAAACAGATTGTACTTTCGTTTGATTTCCATGATAACATCAGAATTTATCTTTATATTTAATTGATCATCAACCAGCAGTTACACCTAAACACCTTAACTTTGTTTTTCTAACCATCGTTACCTCTTGGTCACATTGAAGCTATGAATGTGAACCAAATAAGCTACTCTTTAAAGTGACCCGTTTTATACAGCAAATATTCTGAGATGCCAATAGTCACATTTTCTTGATTTTTGTTTAAATTTTCATTTAAGAGTTTCTTAAATTGAGACATACCTACATTAACCAATTCAATAATATCTTTAATTCAAGATTAATAATAAATAAAACCAAAGCTACTGCAATACATTGCAAAATAAAATTCCATACAATATACTATTCTCCAATGCATTAATGTTACTTTCAAAAGAATTAAATGCATATGCAGTGAACTTCATTAAAATGTGAACTAGTATCTCAATAGGACTATTTAAATAACTTTAAACCAAGTTTTACATGCTAAAATATATTCTGTAGTATCTACAATTACTATCATTCTCTAAGCACATTAGTGCATACTTTAAAGCATTAAAATATACATATTTTATTATTACATCAAAGTGTATAAATATACATCAAAGACAGGACCCTGGAATGGTCAAAATTCAGGGTTAAGGAAATCCTGTAGCAATAATAGTGTAACCAAATGTGCCTCTGAGCTTGGGTTTAAGGAAATTTTCAGTAGGAAATAACTTTAATAAATTTTTATGAATAGTTTGCAAAGACATTGGGTGGCAAACAATCCCATTAGCCCTGAAAAATCTACAGTCAGCCCCTCTTTGCCAATCTCATAGAACCTCCTCCTGCCTGCATCAGCATGCTACATTTTCTTAAATCAAATATCATTTGGAGTTGTGCATGTGTTTAAAGGGTCTCTTGAACATACATATATACATACAGACATGCTTATATATGCAGAAAATTATCAAATGTATTAAACCATTCTAAAATTGTCCTCTTATTAGCTTCTTTTGGGTTCAGACTAATTCCTTCGTGTTCCTAGGTATGTAAGTCAATGCCGACTTTTTTAACAGTCGTTTCCAGTGCTATGAGAAAGGTATCTGGAGTCCCACTAAATAATATCCACTTTGTCCCTTCTTCTCCTCAAGATATCCATCTCCAGAATAGGTCTTAATACCCTTGTCGACCAGTCAGTTTCTTGGGTTTCCTGCATGAGAGCTTCTATCTCACCTATAGGCACTAACACAGAAGTCTATGCCAATCTGGAGAGGAAGAGAAGGAAAGAGGATACAACTCTATGGTCAAGTTGGAGTAAAAAAAAAAAAATTAATGATAATGGAACAAGAAGTAAGGGGTGACTAGACCATGACTCCTAGGGATTGGTAAAATGAGCACTGTGGCCTCTTCCCTAATACATTATTCTAATACCCAGACTGCCTACAGGATTGAGAGAGATCTATTGGACAAAAAAAAAGTATAGTTTTAAGTGGATTAAACTTGCTTGAATGACAGAATGTCAACAACGAAGGAGAAATGATCAGTGGTAACTGGGAGAGTAAGAATAATTCAGGGGAAAGCTAAAGGACTTGAATTCAGAAGAGACTAGGTTTAAATGCAGCCTCTGAAACCTACAAGCTTTTTTGATCATAGGCAAATCACTTAATCCTTCAATTTCAGTTTCCTCATCTGTAACATGGGAATAATATTAGTAAGTATCGAATAGGCTCACAAAGATCAAATGAGACAATGTTTGTAAAGTGATGTGAAAACCTTATTCACTATATCCAGCTATTATTTGAGCAAGTTCTCTATCGGAATATGGAATCCAAGAATCTGTTACTGGCCTAGTGCTATTCAACATTTTGATAAAAGAGTGGGATGAAGGTCTAGATTTAATACTTAATCAAATTTGCAAATGAAATTCAACTAGAAGGAATAGCTAACAACCCAAAGTCAAGATCCAGAATGCACACAGTGGGCTAGAATAGAGGTAGGTGTCCACTACCCAAGGGCCAAGTTCAGCTCAGGGCCAAACCTGGGCTAGATCGATGGGCCATATCTGACAAAACAAATTTTAATAGAGATAAATAGAAAACCCTCCACTTAATTTTTCAAAGGATAAAGCGTAGAATGAGAGAAAAAAGAAATGTGGCACCTCACCCCCATCCCACCACAGGGTGACTTCCTTAGTTCCCAACTAATTGATGGGATGAGGCCCCAGAAGATGCCTGATTAGTAATCAAGGTCCTAATTGTAACCTTAAGAGGTTGAGAGTTTTCTAGTACCATTAATAAAAAAAGATCCATCTATGTTCCCAAATGACTATCAACTAGACTTAATTTTTTTTAAAAGGATGCGATACACCTTCCTGATCCCCCATAGTGAGGAATCCCTAGACAGAAGTTCTGAAAAATTTCTGGGTATTTTAATGGATGGATATTCACTAGCTATGAAACTCTTTTCCAGGCTATATTGGACAGAAACTTCTGCCATAATCCTTCTGCTATACTTGATGGGCATTTCAAGGAAAGGAAAGAGGAATCATGTTGGAAATCATCCTTATACCCTGAATCTCAGAGAAAGCATCTCTCAGTTTATCAACTCTCCACAATTTGCTTGCTTTTGCTACATCCAAAGGTTCCTATTTCTCAGGTCTTCTATTTCCCTGTACAATTGCTTGCTTTGTTCTGTGCCAGAAAGTTATAATTTGCACCCACATAATAATTTGTTACTGTAAAAATGGCTGTAATGTCACATTCAATAGAATAATGACCGGTAGTATAAATAAAAAGGGTTGTGAAGAAGGTTTTGTCTTATGAAAATATCTTTTAAGCTCAGCAGTTCAGGGATGAGATACTGCACTATAGCATACAGTATTCTACACATTCAAAAAAATGCTTTAAAATACTTGAAAGGTAAAGACTTAATTTAGATGCTGTATGTTTTCCCTTGATTTGGATTAAGCCCAAACGATCATTTTTAAGTTAATGCAAAAACACTGTGGAAAAAAATGAATCATGCTTTAATTGCCATAATATTGCATCATTTACTTAAAGTAGAAATGATTGGTGAATCTGGTTTGTCTGTACGTCCTAAACAAGCCAATTAGTACACAGATTAACCTCTGCAATCACTCTCTAGCCAATTGCTTTCCATAATTTTTTCATAAAAATTGTTTGCACTCATATTTCTTAATGAAGCAGGTAACTAGCTTTGCATCTCAGTAATTTGGTCCTTTCAGCTAGAAAAGTTTACAGTATTTTGCTTTGGAGTCATTTACTGCTGATTTACTTGCATCCTGCTCAAAGTCCACATTTTACTGAAATGCATCAAAAGGCTTAAGAATATTGGCTAATTAGCATGTGGCATTTGGCCACTACTCAAAATACAGGCTTGTTCATGAAAAGTATCAGCTAAAGAACACATTCAGCTTCTTAATGTTAAAACTCTGCTCCATGAAGGATACATAGCGATGTTCTAGAGCAATTATTCTGCTACGTAGCTAGCCCTTTCTGCAAAGTTTGTATCAATTCTGTACACAAGATATGCTCATTCTCTCAGTTGCTCACTGGTAAGGAGCTCTATTATTTCAATCAGAAATCAGTTTAAGCTCTGCATGTGGAGTGCCAAGCAAACTCAACATACTGGGGAGTAATCATGCTAATTGAAATAATAATAAATCATTTAGGTACATTTTTAAAAAAAAATGTTTTCTGAGAATTTTTTTCTTTTGCAATGATTCTACTAAATGACATGGCCATTTTAATTCATTTAATTTCAATTTAATAAGCATATATTGATCATCTACTAGGTATAAGGCCTTGTGCTAGGTGCCAGAAACATAATTTTAAAAAACAGTTCCTGACTTCAAGGAAGTTACATTATGCAGGTCAGACACATGTGTAGACCTACTCATATATATCTGAGTCTACACATTATGTATATATCTATGAGTATCTATATATTATATAATATATGATTTTGACTGTATAGGTACATATGTATATATGTATACACATAAACATGTATTATATATAGACTCACATATGTGAGTTACATATATAAGTGTTTAAACATAGATATAGGTACATATATACATAAATAACATAAAGTAATTTTGGGGATCAGTAAGCCATAAGATACAGGAGAGGTAGATACCTTAAGATATATAGAGGTTACTAGATGACTTGATGAATAGAGCACTGGGTTTGGAGTCAGGAAAACCTGAATTCAAATTCAGCCTCAGACATTTAATAGTGTAACCCTGTGTAAGTCACTTAACCTCTGTTTGCCTTGGACACAGTTAGTGGTTCAGTGGATAGAGTGCTGGGCCTGGAGTTAGGAAGACCTGAGTTCAAATCTGGCCTCAGACACTCATTAGCTGTGTAATATAAGCAAGTCATTTAACCTCTGTTTGCCTTAATCCATTGGAGTAGGAAATAGCAGACCACTCCAGTATTTTTGCCAAGAACACACTAATAGGAGCTCATGAAGAGTCAGACACAACAAAACACATCAACAACAACAACAAAGCTATAGGAATTGGAGGGAAATGAGACATACTATGATTCAATAAGAAACAAAAACCAAAAATCTTTTAAAAAAGTAAAAGGCTTTATTAAATAATAATTGTATTAATAATGTTGTTCTTAATATTTATTAACAATTAAAATAATAACAAAAATAATAAAGTAGATGACTTCATCTCCAAATACCTTTCAGACATCTTGAAATGGGTGTCCAGTAGATAACCTTAAACTCTTCATGTCTAAAACACAACTTATCTTTACTCTTAGCCCCTGCCCTACTCCTACATTCCCCATTACTATCAAGGGCAACACCATTCTCCCAATCTTTCAAGCTCACAACCTAGGAGTCATCCTGGATTCCTCCCCATCTCTCTCACGCATACTCACCCCTCCCCCCCATCATATCCCATCTGTTGCCAAGGCCTGCTGATTTCACCTTTGCAACACTCATGATATGCTTCTTATTCTCCTCTGACACCGCCATCACTCTGCTACGAGCCCTCATCAACTCATACTTGTATTATTTCAATAACCTGCTGGTGCCTCTGCCTAGTCTCTCCCCATTTCAATTCATCCTCCATTCAGCCACTAAAGTGATTTTCCTTAAGCTCAGGTATGACCACACACTCAATCCGGAGGTTCTCTATTGTCTCTGGTACCAACTACAAAATTCTCTGTTTGGCATTCAAAGCTCATCAAAACCTATCCCCTTCCTCCTGTTCCAGTCTTCTTATATCTTATTCCCCACCACATGCCCTTCCATCCAGTGACAGTGACCTCCTGGTTGTTCCACAAGGAAGATATTCCATCTCTCTCTGGCTGTCCCCCCATGCCTGCAATGCTTTCTCTCCTCATCTCCACCTATTGGCTTCCCTGGTTTCCTTTAAATCCTAACTAAAATCCCATCATTCAGGAAACTTTTCCCAAGCCATCTTAATTCTAGTGCCTTCTCTCTCTTAATCATTATCTATTGGGCACAGATTAGCAACCGAGGTCCCTCAGTCCTGGGTTAGTAGGCTAGTGGCACAGCAGTCCAGCTGTGAGGCATCCAGCCCTAGCGTAGAAGGCAAATTGTGAGCCCCGGAACCCTGGCACAACAAATGTGAGTAGGCCGGGCCACCCCAGTGCAATGGGCAAGCCACCAGCAAGCCACCATACCCTCTATGCAAACTTAATAGTTGGTCATCCTGAGTTTCATTATCTCTGTTTCCTGATTAATTGGGGATGGTTTTTACCTGCAGGTGTTGAGCATCTGTGATCAACATCTATGGCACTAAGGTCACCTATATCCAACATAGACAAGACACAATCTTTGCCTCAGGATCAAAATTCCCCAATTGTGCCTATTGGTTAACTTTCTGACTTCCCTGACTCTGGATCTCTGCTGTTTTAGACCTATGGTTTGGGTCCTTCTGTATCTCTCTACCTTAAATAAAACTACCCAAGACTCAAAAATCACTGACAAAAACATCTATTTCAAAAGTAAAATTGGCCAAATGGAAACTGAGGTACAAAAGCTAACTGAGGAAAATGATTCCTTAAAAATCATTATCTATTTATTCTTTGTGTCTTGTTTCTATATATTTGTTTTCTTGCTGTCTCCCTCATTAGATAGTAAACGCTTTGAGCCCCCGGTGTGGAAAGCCAGTGACCAGGCCCCTGGCCACCAGCACAATAAACTTGGGACAGTGCCCCCCTGTGCCCCAGGAGCAGAGTTCAACTTCTAAAAACGAGCAAAAAACAAAAAGCTATAGAAAGCTACAATGCCAACAGGGAAGATCCAAACACAAACTCAGAAGAGGACAACAATATCAAAATGTCTACATGTGAAGCCTCAAAGGGGAATATTAATTGGGTCTCCAGCCCAAAAAGTCCTCTTGGAAGAGCTCAAAAAGGATTTTAAAAATCAAGTAAGAAAGGGAGAAGAAAAATTGGGAAAAGAAATGAGAGTAATGCAGGAGAATAATGAAAAAAGAGTCAACAGCTTGGAAAAGGAAGCCAAAAAATTGAAGAAAGCAACTCCTTAAAAAATAGAATTGATCAAATGGAAAGAAAAAAAAAACACTGAAGAAAATGACTACTTCAAAAGTAGAATTGACCAAATGGAAAAAGAGGTACAAAAGCTAACTGAAGAAAATAATTCCTTAAAAATCATTATCTATTTATCCTGTACGTGTCTTGATTCTACATATTTGTTTCCTTGCTGTCTCCCTCATTAGATAGTAAACACTTTGAGGACAGGGACTGTTCTTTGCCCTTTTTTGTATCCCCAGTGTTTATCACAGTGACTGGCACACAGCAGGTGCTTAATAAATATATATTGACCAACTAACTGATGTTTTCTAGTGATATATGAGAAGTCATTGACTTAGGCAGGGCTAAGGAGCAGAAGAACAAAGCAGATACAGCCATGGAATGGCAGATCATTGAATTCAGAATGAGAAGACTTGCTTATGAACTCCAGTACCAAAATGGTATGATGGATGGAGTACTAGCCTTGGAATTGCTAGAACCAAGTTTGAATCCAGTTTCACACATTTACTAGCTATATGACCCTAGGCAAGTCATTGAACCTCCATCTGCCTAAGTTTCTTCATCTGCAAAATTAAAATTATTAGGGGCAGCTAGGTGGCACAGTAGGTAAAGCACTGGCCCTGGAGTCAGGAGGACATGAGTTCAAATCCAGCCTCAGACACTTGACACTTACTAGCTATGTGACCCTGGGCAAGTCATTTAACCTCAATTGCCTTTAAATAAAAAAAAAATAAAATAAATTAGAATTATTATAGCCACTGACTCTCATAGTGGTTTTGAAGATGAAATGAGATATTATATGTAAATCCCTTTGTAAATCTTACAGCATTATGTAAATGTTAGCTATGATGATGAAAATTATGATTTGCTACCTACATAAGCTTAGGAACTTACCCTCTCTGGCATCAGTTTCTTCATCTCTAAAATGAAGAAATTGTAGTAAGTAACCCACTAAAGTAGGCCTGTACAACATTGTGGGCCGCTTATGGCCCGCATACCACTCGCAGCCCGCCAAAGGATTTCAGGCAGCCCACAAAAATGTAAATGCCTCAGCAAAACTGACTATGCAAAGTTCTCTTAGGGCAGGCCTGCACAACACAGGGCCACTTGTGCCTGCCAAAGGATTTTGGGTGGCCTGCAAAAATGTAGAGAATGTAAAACAGGCCTCACTAGCTCTAAATATTATGATTCTGTAAATACTCTCTATCCAAATTTAATACTTGGTCAACATTATTTCTGTTTCCCGATTAACTGGGGATGGCTTTTACCTGCAGGTGTTTGAGCATCTGTGATCAACATTTATGGCACCGTCACCCATACCCAACACAGTCAGGACACAATCTTTGCCTCAGGATCAATATTCCCCGCGTGCCTATTGGTTAACTTTCTGGCTTCCCCGACTCTGGATCTCTGCTGTTTTAGACCTATGGTTTGGGTCCTTCTGTATCTCTTTGCCTTAAGTAAAACTACCCAAGACTCAAAAACATATGCTCACCTAAATCCCCACTATGTCTCTAGGGCATTAGTGTAGTTACTTGAAACAGCCTGCCTATCTACTGGATGACTCCTGCATAGCTGGGCTTCCAGTCCTGAACTCCCTTGGCCAAGCCTCGTTCAGTTTGCTACCCAGGCCGTAAGGTGACATTAACTGAGTTATAAAGCATCTTCCAAGCTCAATTCTGTGTTTTAATGAACTTGTAGCATCTTCCATAGTTTCATCCTAAAGACATTTTTAAAAATAACCAGCACTTCACTAAATTTACATTAAGTCATATAGAATGTATTAGTATGAAAACAACCAAAAAGTCACTGTGAGCTCCTTAGTTTCTAAGATCATTTTGCATGTGTTAGGTTCAAAACGACAAATGTGATGTTTTAAGAACATTTGGTACTTATTTTTTTAAATTGTCACAGAAATCACTATAAATGATTAAAACAGAATTTCTTTCATTTGTTCATACGACCATCTTATGGGAGAAGTACAGATAATTGTGTCTAAGCACCCGTCTTCCAGATTGATGGCTGGGACATATCACTTAGTGCAGGCTATTGTGGGCATGTGTATAGAAAAGTAGATAACAAGCAGCAGAATCCTGAATATACAATACTTTTCACCACACCAAGATCTGCTACCAAACCAAATAAGTCTTTCATTGATTCCAGTAGGTTAGAATAATAATATTATAACAATAATATTAATAATAATAAAATAATAACCCACATTTGTATAGCTATTAATATAGGCCTGTGAGAGAGGTAATACCAAGATAGAACTCTTGTCTTATTTACTTGACTAAAAACATGGGATTCCTTGTGAATGATGCTCAAACTGGCTATTGAATAAAGGGCTTGAATTGTCATTTTGACATCTATAGGTTTCTGGAATTTCACCAGCCTATTGAGTAAACATCTCTCAACTATCTTGCTAACAAATGGGTAAAGAAGAAACTAAGGCAAATGTGTGCTCTCTTTAGATTACTCATCTTGTTTTTCAATTATTTTACAGTTGAATTTTTTTTCTATTCTTTATATTTTAAATATAATTTTCTTTGGTAGAAAAACAAACCAAATCCAAAAAAGGAAGCCAAATTCAAGTTCAGTACAGTAGTTATATCTGGACTCTGCCATATGGTATCATCATACGTGTGCCCAAACAGTGGTCCTAGCCTTCTGTGATTTTCCTTTTCAGTCTTCATATTTTTTAAGTTCATTTTGATTTTCCTTAGCATTTGTCACCAAACTCAGTTGCTCTAAGCTTCAACACTCATAAAAATACTCTTACAGAACCATGCTATTTTTCTTTCCCTTTTGGTATTCATCTTCTCTTACCTTCCTCTGCTTTCATCTTCCCTACATGTATTTCTAGTTAATTCATTTTTTAAAACTTGACTAAGTTGATCAGTTCCTTGTTTATTCAATTTCATATCTCCCTTTCCCCACCACCACCCACACGCATCCTTTTAAAAATTAGAAATATTTGTGTTTGTATTTGTATTATCAACATTTTGTTGTTCAGTCATTTTTCAGTTGTGTCCCACTCTTTGTGACCCCATTTAGGGTTTTCTTGGCCAAGATACTGGAGTGGTTTGCCATTTCCTTCTCCAGCTCATTTTACAGATGAGGAAACTGAGGCAAATAGGATTAAATGACTTGCCTTGGGTCACAGAGCTAAGAAGAGTCTGGGGCCAGATCTGAACTCAGGTTCCTGACTCCAGGCCTGATGTTCTATCCACTGCACCACCTAGATACTTCAGAATATACCATCCCTCATAAGCCATCTTCCCTTTATAGAATTTTAGGACATGTGATATTCCCTATGCTTCCTCTAAATACACTAAAATAGAAATTCTCTAGATCTAAGGCTTGCATCACACTGTACCCACTCTCCCCTCCTTTTCTTTATCAAACTCTTGGATATAACAATTTCACCCCCCTCCAGCATTTCTACTTTGGCAACCAGTTCTTTACTGGTTAGCAGAAGGCCTGGAATAAAACTTCTCCTTGCCAGTTTATCTTTTGAAGATAAAATAATAACAAATGATTAAAAAAAATAATGAAATTAACAATAAAGCAAGGCAGTAATTGATGAATGGCTCTACTTTCAGGCAAAGGAAGAACTTTCTGCTATCTGAAGATAAAATTCCATAGGGACATATGTAAAGTCTTACACTTTGAGTATCAAAATCAATTTCATATGTGTAAGAAAGGAGAGGCATGGATAGAAGTTACTCTAAATCATTCTGAAAATAATTTGGGGGCTTTAGTGGACTACAAACTGAACCACAAACTATAAAATTACCCAGCAGTATGGTGTGGCAGTCAAAAAAGCTAATGTGGTCTTGGGGTGCATGAAGAAGGAAACAGCTCATAGGAATAGGGAAGCAGTAGTTGTTTTGTATTCTGATGTCTTTAGCTCTCTCCTGGAGTTGCTGTTCAGTCGTGTCTGACTCTTCATGACCCTGCTTAGGGTTTGCTTGGCAAAGATACTAGAGTGGTTTACTATTTCTTTCTCTTGCTCATTTTAGAGGTGAAGAAACTGAGTCAAATAGGGTTAAGTGACTTGCCAATGGTCACATAGTAAGTCTTTGAGGCCAGACTTGAACTCAGGAAGATAAGTCTTTCTGATTCCAGGCCCAGCACTCTATCCACTATGTTTCTATTGTATGCGACATACCCTTCCACTGCCATTTTCTAGTCACATGAGTACCATTTTACCAAGCACCAGCGATACCTGAATTTACCTCCTTTCAATATGATTTCTAGTTTACTTTGTTTTTTTATACCTATTGTGCACATTTGTGTATAGATATCTAAGGTCATGAGCATTATTTCCCCCCTTTTCTTGGAAACTGTCTCTTATGAATTATGGATGTTTTCTACCAATATTCTTCTTCCTCTGTCACACCTGCTACTTTTTATGGTAGCAGATGTATAAAGGCAATTTTCTCCCTCCTTTTCTATTTTTAATTTAACACCTTCTTCATCAGATCTGCAAGTATTCAGGCAATATTTTTTTATTAAATCTCCATCCTTGGCCAATAGCACGTAAATATGGTGTCTTGGGCCACGGATATAAAATATAAATCAAACTCTCCGAAACCATCTTGTAACTTCTCTCTTGTCTTTTGAAAGCCCCTACCTTTAATTGGCATCAGTGATGAACATAGCACCTGTGCCTTGGAGGTCTTCAAATTCCTTCCCAATCCCTGAAAATCCCTAGCAATCTTTTCTAAGTTCCCTCTAGCAGCAGCATCTGTCCTCACATAAATCAGCACAACTGAGTAGTAGTTGTCAGATTTGATAAGTCTCAGGAGGCACTCAGTCATGTCTCAGATACATACCCCAGAAAGACAACAGACCTCTATGCCTTTTATGTCAAGCAGACATACGATTTGGAGCAGCCGCTATATCCTCTGGCAATGTCACCAGGTACCAGAATTTGGTTGTTGTTTTTTTTTTTTTCTTTCTATGATGAGTATTGGATATTCTCTACCTGGGTGATCCCTAGAGAACCTCTATCTCATCATTTTAGGGAAGCATAAGAATCTATTCCCTTCTCAGAGAGTTTAGCACTAACCTCTATTAAAAAAGAGCCTTCTATTTTTTAATGAGTCAAAAGGTTCAATGGCCCTTCTGTCCTTTCTTCCCCGAAGTATATTTTTCCACCCTCCAACCTCTTGAAACAAGATAAACCAGAGAGAGGAGGGGCTTTCCTTCAGTCCTTTCACCATCTCCTATAGCAAAAAACACCACTTTTTCACAATTTTGCATACAGACAGCTGTTATTCAGCAACAGCAGAAACAGACACTAGAAAAATCTTTGCAGTTCTCTGGAGATGTAATTTGCTAAAATGTTCAACTACTACTCTTAACTCTTACAGGTAACATCCATGGCAGTGTTTGTTTAGTGCACTGGGGTTATATTACAGAGATTTTTTTTTTAATACTTGGCTTATCCCTTTTTTTCAAGCTATTGGTTACTAGCTAGGTGCTCAAATACCCTTAATCTTTAGTTAGTAGATTCTAGTCAATTTGGGGAACTAGTAGGTGTTTGAGGGATTTCTTCTAGAAAAATCCAACTCTTTTGACTTCTCCTTCTCTTCTCTCCTCTCACCATATCAGGCATTGTTTATTTGTACATTTTGTTGTGTTGTTGATTTGCATTTCTTTGTTCAACCATCTTCTGTTTGTTTTTCTTTTAAAGTAAACATACCAGTGCATGTAAGTGTCCCCAAGGTTCTCTCATGCATTCTCTTCTCTTCTCCCTTTATCCTAACTACCCTGGTGATCTCTTAAGCTCCCATGGGTTCAATTATTGTTTTCAGGCAGATGATTCTCTGATTTATACATTATGTAATAATCTCTCTCCTGAGTTCTAGTCCCATATCACCAATTGCCTTTAGGACATTTCAAAGCAGAAGTACTATAGACATCTCCAACATAACATGTCCAAAACAGGAATCATTCTCTTTCCCCCCACCCCAATCCTTCACTCTTCATAACTTTCCTGTTACTGTGAAGATACCACTCAGTCACCCAGGCTCAAAACCTCACTGTCGTCCTTGACTTCTCACTTGTACTCACTCCACATATCCAATCTGTTGTCAAATCTTATTGCCTTTCTACCTTCAAAACATCTCTCATATACATTCACTTCTCGACTCATACAGTGGCTGCACCACCATAGCACAGGCCCTTATCACCTCTCATTTGGACTATTAAAACAACTGTCTAATTTTTCTACCAGCCTCAAGTCTCCACTCAAATCCATTCTCCATTCAGCTGTCAAAGTGAACTTTCTAAACTGTAAATCTGACCATGTCAATCCCATACTCAGTAATGTCTAGGGTTCCCTATTACCTCTAGTATCAAATATATGTAACCTGGCTCCTACTCAGATGAGTTATGGAAAGGGTAGCATTGCGCTGCATGTTGCATAAAGAGGAGGAAATATGACTACTAATTGGTAGGGAAAATGCTGTTGGTTTTACTGAGTTGGTTCCCTATGTTATTCAGGAGAGTTACATGGAGAAAGGAGTTTCACAAAGGTAGTGGAGAGAGAAAAATTGTAGGATGACAGATATACACAGTACGCCAACCCCATCGTGTCTCTAGACTTGTAATGTGGACTTCCTTGGGGGAGAGAATTCCATCTCCCCTTGTTTGAGCCTGAGATTTCAGCTTGCTCTCGGTTTAAGAGCTCCTTCACTCTTACATTTCCTGGTAGATTCTAATCCGTAGAATTTTTCCAATTTCTGTTTGGTGTTTTACTTAATAAATGGATTTATTTGTTTTTCTCTATTTGTGATGGTCTTTTGTGTAACCAGAGTTTGGAAGAGAAGGGGCAAGATGACAACTATAAGCTAAGGGTTACTAAACTCCACAAGAGTGACCAGGGACTTGGCTATCATTCCCTAGACAAATGTTGTCAAACTCAAATAGAAACAGGGGCCACAAACGATACATTAGGATCCCTGTCAGCACATATTGAATTAGAAAACTATATATTAGCATCATCTATGTTTTGTTATATTTTTACTTTGTTAAATTTTTCCAATTTACATTTTACTCTGGTTCAGGCCACATTTGGAAGTGTTGTGGGCCACAAGTGGCCTGCAGGCTCCATGTTTGACACCTCTACCCTAGACTATCAATATCTGAGGTGCAGCAGAGTGATATAACTCTACTCTAATATTCCTCTTGGATATAACCAAGAGAAGGGGTGAGTGCCCAGTAGCCTCAACATGGAAATCACCATCTTTAGAATTTCAAGCAAGGCTATTCCAAAGATTTCCTCTACTGCCTCTCTGGAGTTCCTTTCTCTACACATCTCTCCCAATAACAAACTCAACTAAGTCCGTTATGTAGATATTCAGCATTATTTTCAGCATACTCTGCACCAATTGGGAGTCAAGTCTCTCTTTCTATATGTAACATCCAGCACAGAACCATCCCTCTCTCACTTTGTCTGATGGGGAGTTGAGTTGTATATAAAATCCTCATTTGCTACCTTTTCAGTCAGTATATACTTTATTTGATGTTCTCTATAACCAAGCAAATACTAATATATTTGCTATTTCTCATATATATGACACTTCTTTCTAAAATCTTTACCTTCCCACTGGCTGTCTAATACTTAGAAGGTTTTCTCTCCTCCTGGCTGCCTTCTACCTTTCCAACTCAGCTCAAATCTCATTTTCTGCAGTTGACCTTCCCAGGTGCCCAGTCCCAAACCTTAGCTATTGCCTTCCCCATGAGGTTACCTTCCTCTATCTATCTATCTATCTATCTATCTATCCACTTATCTCTACACCATATACCATATATACTGTATATACTTACATACACACAGATACACATACATATACATACATATATACATATATATATGCATGTGTGAGTGTATGTATGTGTGTGTGTATAAACTGGTATATACCTGGTTATTTTCTCATTGCCTTCCCTAGTAGAAGATAAGTGTCTTGATAAGGGACTGTATACACCATATACCCCTTGACAAGGGCTGTATATACCATATGTGCTATATATATACATACATATATAACATATATGCTATACATACATACATGTACACAGATATAGAGACACACAAACACACATATATGCATGTATACATATATATATATATATATATATGTATGTATATGTATTTTCTTTTCCTCATTGTGTTCGCTAGTAGAAGATGAGCATCTTGAAAGTAGGGACTATATATTTGCATGTGTTTGCATTCTCAGGATTTTGTGTAATGCCTCACTTAATAAATAAGTAGTTTAATAAATGCTTATTGACTTACTTGATGAATGTTGTCCCCTTAAAAATAGTCACCCTGGGAAGCCATGCACTTGATACAAAAAACCCTGCCATGGTTCAAGTTCCTGGAATTTCTGCTTTTAAAAAAATTGCCCTTAGAGCCAATCCCATAAGAAAGCCTCGTTGCTTTATAGTCATACCTCATCACACATACACTCATTCATCAGACCTGGTTTCAATCATCTCTTTACAGTTTTCCAAAATGAAATCCACCTTCAAAAGGATGAAACTGCTCTGCTAGGGAAATTCAAAGGAATAGAATGTGAGCTCTGAAGAAAAAGGCATTCCAAAAATGCTTTGAGCAACGATATTGTCAATTCAATAACCTCCTAGCCTCTGCAGATGACCCCTTCGAAAGCGATCACACTGCTCCTTTGTATGTCTTAAGTCCTGATAGGTTTGTTAAAAATAAGTTGTCTTATTGTTTTGGAATCATAGATCACATTTAGAGTATTTAACATTTATGGCCTACAGATAATCTATCAAATCTACTGCTTATAAATGCAAAGGAGTAATAAAATATAAATTAGACAGATAACAAGAGATAAACAGCATACTCTCCAACACATCTGTTAGTGATTTTCGTCATTGTAATCCAGACCTGAACTCCAGCTCTGACACTAGCCTCGCTGTGTTAGCTTGTAAGCCACTTTTCTGTTCCCTCATCCCTAAAAAGATGGGGTTGGACAGGATGATTGGGAAAGTTTTAAATTCTATAATTTCTTTGACCTTTATTTTCTTCTCATGACTGCTGGTTAGAAATTCAGGAAAGGAATATTACAGGTCAGGCGGATTCTTTCTCCTGTCAGTTTTCACCTCTTCCACTGAATCTCCAATAACCCTCTCAACCACTATTTCTTTCCTCTTTTTCCTAAAACTAAACAAGCATATAGCCTGGGAATTTAGAACATTCCCTGTCTATGCTGTCAAACACTCGCTGTCTATTTCAGTCTTTTTAAAAAAGTTGTTGTGTTTTTTTGTTTGTTTGTTTGTTAGCCAGTTGCAAACACTTTCAGGGAAGTACATATAAGGAGATTAAAAAAAAAAAAACTTCCAAGAATGAAAAATTCAGAAAGGCAGACAGTAAACAAGATTAGTCAGCAACTTTCAGGAGAAATTATATGCAATTGAACCAAAGGGGAAAAGCCTTGATTAGAAATTTTCAATTCACATAGAAATAGTTATATTTTGAATAAATATTTCCAACTTAGTATCAATTCAATAAACATTCATTAAGTTCTTACTATGTGCAAAAAAGCATTGTACCAGGCATGGTAGATGCAAAATTAGGCAGGACACAAACCTTGCTCTCAAGCAATTTACAATCTAGCAGATTGTAATAGACAGCTACTTTACCTTTGAAAATTAAGCCTACTGAATATAGATAGTAACCAAGAAAAGCTTAGTGATTGGGAGCTCCCCTGAAATAATGTTTTTCCCTTTCATTTTGCCAAATGCAGTACCTACTCCCAAAGCATTTATACTTGTAGTCTTTTAATAGAATTCTCCAGGTAATTTTTGATTGGTGAAGTGCAACAGGAAATTTGTACAAAATGTTCCCTTTAAGGGCAAAATAAATATGAAAATAAGTTTAATTCAGCTCAATGTTTTATATTTCCATTTTTACTTAAAAATGAAGACATGACAAGAGTCTGAAACCTCCTCTTATTTTCATGATTAAAAGAAAACAAAGCTTGCTTCTTTTCCCCCTACAAAGAAGTGTGACGCTAAAGAAAACTTCAATTGGAATTAAATGCTACACTGGATATATTGTATTATGCATTTCTCCAAGGAAGCTGTGAAGTTTCATCAGAAATGCTTAGATGTTCAGAGCAGGCTGACACCCAACTTAACAAAATTAAAGCACGAGGCCTTCACGCTGCCTGCTGAGTTTTTACTTTCATTTTTTTTTCCCAGAAAAGAAATCAATATTGACAATTCTGGCAGAATATAATTTGTTTTTGTTTCTTTTTTTCTTTTCCTTCTGACACATAAACCAAAATACTACAATTTCTGTTACATAATGCTTGGCTCATAAATGAAATGATAGCTCTCAAATCATTTATTGGGCCTACATTCCATTTTATTTTTTTAAGTTTTGAGAGTAAAAAAATAAAAGGGAGAGGAGATAAGAGGCGAGAAGAGGGAGAAGGATGGAAGAAGAGAGGTGAAGAGAGGAGAAGAAGAGGAGAGGAGAAAAAGAGAGGAGAGGAGATAGAGAGAAGAAAGAGGAGAGGAGAGGAAGGAGGAGAGGGAGAGGTAAGGAGACAGAAAGAAAGAAAGAAGGAAGATGGAAGGAGAGGAGAAGAGAAAGAGGGGAGAGGGAAAGGAAGAAGGAGAGAGAGAAGGAGAAGAGAAAAGAGAGGAGAGGAAAGGATTTTTGTTTTCAAACCAATTTTGAGGATACTGGCTGCCCAAGGACAATCACATCTGCAAAGGAAAGAAAGGTCAAGAATTGACCAGTTTTGCTGCTCACAGAAGAGCTGCCTTTATAGTATGATAAAGGCAGAAAAACTGTTAGGAAAAAATAAAAATCTACAGAGTACCACGGAATCAGTGATTCCTTCCCCCAGCCAGCAAAAAAGAGTATTCTCTTCTCTTCATCCTCCATTAATGAGAGCATGAGAATAGCATTCCCACTGCCTTTTCAAAAGCTATTTGTCATTCATCTGGTCCTATGCAGTTAAGTTGATTTCTATGGTAAGCAGATCACTCAGCCTTTTTGCCCCAGCTGAGCACAAAGCTCTTCAACATAATGAGGACCATCAGGCTCTTCTGCATTATTACAGAGGGATACTTCTTTGTAGAGGGCCCCAAATGCACTGGACTCAAGAATGGCCATTTTACATGGAAATTTGGCCTAACTGGTGGCAAAACCCCTTTTCAAAATTATTGCTTTTTATAGTTAGTCTTACCTGGTAAATATTTTTTTATTATTTTATCATGTCATTTTAGTATTAAGTTATTTATATTTATTGTTTATAAGTATATATTTACTATGGGGGAAGAGTGGGAGATACTCTAGCTGAAGAGGTTAGGAGCAGAATAGTAGCATTCAGCTAAGCAAAGTGACGTTCTAAGGGCAGGACCCTTCCTTTCTCTTACATAGTAGACATCCTGCCTTTCTGGAATAAGTAAGGGATAGGTAGCAAAGTGCAATGCGTACAAATATTGTGTGGGTAATTCCTGAAAATGTAGTATTGTGTCAACTTATGGAGTTTATTTTAGTGTAAGGATGGGAGTAGAATGAACTATCAATCACCCACCTCACTTAAAATAACTAAGAAGATGCTGAACATTATACCTTTATCAGATGATAGCCCTGCTATTGAATCAAAGTCACTGAACCAATTGTGAAAAGTGCGTAATTGGTTTGGAAGAGATGGAAGCCACTGGATACTACAATAGTAGATTGGTTAGGGAGATTCAGTCACACCCAGTGGATGCTGGGTAAAATAGGAAGGCAGTTTGGAACCCAACATTCAACTCACAGGTCAGCTCTAGAGGGAGAAGCAAATGTAGCAAAGCCCCTGAGAGGGAATTCCTCTGGGTGTTAGGAAGTGCAAGTATCTGTCTTTCCAACTCCTCGACTAGAATAAGAGCTTGTGAACTTCAGAAGGTCGGAACATTTTGAACTTCTCGCAGGTATCCTACCTATGTCCCTGGAACAGCAGTGGCTGCATTAGGAGCTGAGGACAAACTAAACATATTGAGGCTGATCAGTCTGGGGACTCTACAAGATGGCTAGCAGAAAGCAACACCATAACAAATGGTGCCTCAGGGAAGGTGTGAAAAGGACTTCCGGTAAAAATACTTCCCGGAGCCCTCAGTTACCCCTTTTGCTACATCATATCATCTCAATGAGTGCAGTTTTCCTGGACTTTGTATATATTTGTGAGAGCGTGTGTTCTAGACTCTTTTTTTTTGAGGGGGATATACCAACTGTTTTTACTATACCACCTTAGTAAATACTGATTTCTAAAAGTTAATTGTCTGGCCAGCTAATTATTATCAACTGATCATTAATGGGGGAAGCACAATAGTGGAAGTTCATGAGCTATAGGCTTACAAAGACATCTCCAACCCCAGAGTGTTACCCCTAGAACTCGGAAGGGACAAGTAGTCAGCCTTCACCTAAAGACACAGATTAGGCCAAACTGGGGTTTGGGATAGCAGTCCCAAGGCATTGCTTCATTAGGTTGATTGTGTAACTGCAGTAATGTATGCTCCATTTCCTCTTCGAGTCAAATATTAAGAGGGGAGGGGGGCTGTCAGAACTAATTTATGTTTGACTCTACACTGCAAAGATAAAGCACCTCTCTTCATTCTGATGGAAAAGTCAAGAATCTTAAGCACAGTTGGACTTGAGGAGTGTTTGTACTTTAGCAGGAATGATATCCCTATGTATCTCTAAAGGGAAACAGAGTCCAAAAGAACAAACAGAATTACAGAATTTTAGAACATCCAGAAGGAATCCCAACAGTTATCTGTCCTTCAAAGCATCCCAAAGGCTCTAATTCTTGGGAAGTCTTCTCTTGTACCAAATGTAAACCTTCCTCTTTACAACATCTACCCACTGCTCCAAAATCTACCCTCTGGAGCCAAAGAGAGCAATTTCAATCCCTCTTCTACTTAAGATCCCTCTAAATACTTAGAGAAAGCTAGCATGCCACCGCCGCCGTCGCCACTGCCGCCTTCTCTTCCTCCACTCTTACTTCTCCCTTTCAGTTATCTCTTTCTTCAGTTAAACATCTCCAATTTCCATTAAACTTTCCTCACAGGACATGGACTGATGGCCCCTCGCTATCTTGAATGTTCTCCTCTGGATGACTTCTAACTTATTAATTACTATATTGAATATAATATTTCAGATAAAGTCCAACCTAAGCAGTACTGTCACTTCCTTATTCCTAGAAGTTCTGCTTCTTAATGTAGCTCTCTCTCTCTCTCTCTCTCTCTCTCTTTCTCTCTCTCTCTCTCTCTCTCACACACACACACACACACAGTCTTTACTCTAGTAAAACCTCTTCATCTCTTTCAGACAAATTATTATCAAACTATGCCCCAATTTGTGAAGTTGACTTTTTGGATGAGGGTTAAGATTATGTTTGTCCCTATTGAAGGAAACATGAATTTAGTAGGAGCCTACTACATGCCAAACGAGTGCTAAGCACTTTACAAATATTGTCTTATTTGATCTACATAACAACTGGGGGAAATAGGTAGTTAGTTAGATTAGATTACTTATTATTATTATTTAGATTTTACTTAGATTATTATCCCCATTTTGCTTGATGTGACTGAGGCAGAGAGAGTTGAAGTGACTTACCCACAGTCACTCAGCTAGTAAGCATTGGAGGTCAAAGTTGCTCTCGAGTCTTCTTGACTTCAGGCCCAGCACTCTATCCATTGCACCACCTAGCTGTCTCTATTGAGTTATGTTGCTAGATTCAATCCAATGCCTGTCAGATATTTTTGGAACAGTCACTGATTCTGAAATACTACAATTCTATGTCTAAAGCAAACCACACCAAATGTAGGACAATTCTCATCTATAAATTAATTTCCCATTTTTCTTCTGCTCCTCTCCCTCTAATTCTACCCATACTTTTACTTTCCACACCATGTTCATTATTTCTTCTCCTCCACCACTCCTACAGTTTTTTGTTTTGTTTTGTTTTTTACCTTGAGATGTTCCTTTTTTGGCTCATGACTTTGCTCCCTAATCTCTACCCTGACACATGAAAGGAATGAAAGGCAGCAAAGTACTCTTGGATCTCCCTTTGCCATTTAAGAGGTTACCACTTCAAGCATTAATTTTCTTTATTTTTTTGCACTTCTCTGTTACCCAGCACATACAACCGTAAGTAAACCAAAAGCCATTTAAAAATATTCCTAGGTGTTTGGGATTCTAGAGCTTTCTTCCTACTGCTTTTAAAATAATAATGGAAGACAAAGCCTTGCCTGACTATCCTCTCCAGCTGACTCTAGGGTAGCATTTGCCGTCAATTCTACCATTAAAATAAACCACCAAAATAATCTTTTTGTCAAGCTTCTTTTTGTTTCCTCCCTTACAGACTTGCTTATGGGGCCCAGGGGGGCTAGGAAGAGTTGCAGGGGAGGGACAAAAGAGGGTTATTGAAATCTTGCAAAGGATTAAAGTGAGCAGCTATGGCTTGTTCTTTCATAAACATCAGAAGCCTAGGTGTTGTGGCCTGTAGTGGACAAACATTATTACAGTGCTCAACTGAAAATATTACACATTTACATAGTTAGTTCCTCTTGATACTTTCTTGATAGACAGAAAGAAAGAGTATCCAACCCAGAGCTGCTAAAAATTTTAAAGATAGGAAGTAAAGTCAATAAGTCAAGAAGTATTTATTAAAGTACTACTATATACCAGGAATTGTGCTAAGACCTGGGTATATATAAAAGGCAAAACCAGCCCTTACCCTCGAAAGACTTACAATTTAACAGCTTTGTACGAGTAAGACAAATATAGGATAAATTCAAGATAATCTCAGGAGGAAGACACTACCATTAAAAAGGACCAGTAAAGACTTCGAGCTTAAGGTGGAATTTTTAGCTCATACTTGCACAGGACTCATTGGAAAAGACTCTAGTGTTGGAAAAGATCGAAGGCCAAAGGAGAAGAGGATGAGAGAGGATGAGATGGATAGATGGTGTCACAGAAGAAATGAATATGAGCTTGGACAGATTTAGGGAGGTAGTGGAGGATAGAAGGGCCTGGTGTGATATGGTCCATGGGATCGTGAGGAGTCAGACATTACTGAATGAATAAGTAACAACAAATGAAGGAAACCAGAAAGTAAAGATGGGAAAGAGAGAATTCTAGGCATGAGGGACAGTCAATGAAAAGGTATGGTCAAAGGATAGTGTCTCATTCAAGGGACAGTAAGGAAACCAGTGTCACATGCCTATAAACTATGTAGAGGGGAGTAAGATAAGAGAAGACCAGAAAGGTAAGAAAAGATCAGGTTAGGAAGGGCTTTAAAATAAAATTTAAAAAAAAACATCATATTTGATCCTGAAGATAACAGGAAGTAACAAGTCAACAAGGCAAGTAGAGACTTCCATGTGATGTTTTTAACTTCTAGCATCCATTGACCCTAAAAACGGCCCATAAAAATGGCCAACTCTTCTGAGGCCTTCAATGAAAAAAATCATTTGAATTGTCACATACTTCCTGCTATACAGTGTCCTGGAACAGTTTATTCAGGTTTGGCTTTACAGATAGTAATGGAATGGCAGCAACTAAGAATTTATTTATTTTTTTATTTTTGACCAACATTAGGGAATGAATACTGCATTGACTTAACCACAAATAAAATATACTTCCTCAATTGCTTGAATTATTATTATTATTGTGTTATTATTTTTGGTCTTACCTAAATCAGTAAAATCAACTCACCTTTATATACAAAGGAAAGAACACTTTTACTAGATTTCTCAGATCAACAATGCTCAATTCTAGTCTTCCTTATAGCATGCAGTACATTAGGATGGCACAGTGGACAGAGCACTGGGCCTAGAATCAGGAATACCTGAGTTCAAATCTGGCCTCAGACATGAACTAGCCTTTTGATGCTAAACAAGTCACTTGATGCTGTTTACCTTAGTTTCCTCATCTGTAAAATAAGCTGGAGAAGGAAATGGCAAACCACTCCAGTATCTTTGCCATGAAAACCCCAAATGGTGTCACAAAGTGTCGGATATGCCTGAAAATGATTAAACATATACTTTACACATGTTTATTCCCTTTCCTTCTCCTAATACC
Source organism: Vombatus ursinus (assembly GCF_900497805.2). Taxonomy (NCBI): domain Eukaryota; kingdom Metazoa; phylum Chordata; class Mammalia; order Diprotodontia; family Vombatidae; genus Vombatus; species Vombatus ursinus. The sequence goes on along the minus strand of NW_020954580.1, from coordinate 28,463,877 downwards.
CTGGGCCACCTAGTTGTATGTGCATGTGTGTGTGTGTGTGCGTGTGTGTGTGTGTGTATGCATAAACAGGTAATTTAAAAACAAGGTCAGAGTTAAACTTTCATTTTTCCAATATAATTCTAATTTGTTCCCTGACCTCTACTGCTGTACTTAAATCCAGGAATTTTTAAACCCCCAGAGAAACTACCTGTTCTAAAACTACTTATAGTTTTAATAAAGGTGTGCCAGCCACTGTGCTAAGTGCCTTACAAAGGTGATTTCATTTGATCCTCCCAACAACCCTGTAAGTAGGTGTTATTATTATCTCCATTTTGTAATTGATGAGATTGAGGCAGGCAGAGGTTAAGTGACTTGTCCAGGGTCACATAGTAAGTGTCTGAGGCAGAATTTGAACTCAGGGCTTCCTGATTCCAGGGCTGAACTCTGACCTCCCCTTCCCATCAATCAAGTCAAAAAGACAGTGGCTATAGAGATAACATAGTACAACCTAATTCTTCACAGGACATATGCTCCTACACTACATATGGTCCCTGGGCTTCACTGGCTAAGGTCCATCTTTAGATTAGATTTTTCTGGAAATGAGTGTCTCTTGTATAACTGTTAGATCCCACAGACTCAGATAATGTAGGCAGGACTAAATTGCTTTTCTGCCCATATGTGTAGTCAACATCTCCCTTTGGGACAATCAGTGATTATTGTTTCAAAAAATGCATACAATACCAATTGAGACTTGTTATTTGTTAAACTGGCTTACTCAACCATGAAATCGTGGAATAATTAGGCTGTGGTTCAACACCCTTTCTCTGGGCTAGATCATCCCTAAAATTATTTAGAATCTTATATTCACACATATACTAATTTGGATGAAACTGACTTTCGCTCTTTTAAAAAACAAAGTTGAGATTTCCTTTTATTGAAATGACATTTCCCCAGTAGCAATTAACTACATTTTGTCAAGCTAATTCTCTTGCATCTATATCTGTTTTGATTCCTTAAATGAAAACAAAGTGAAAAAATGAAGTGGAAAAATCAAATAATTTTAAAAGACTAATATGCCTTACAAAGAAGCCTTAAAGTATGACACCTGGCACATAGTAGGCACCTAGTAAATATTTGTTGATTGATTATCCATTGACTCATTTAATACATGTTATGGGTAGTAGACTCCTCTGTTAACTTAAAAAAAGGCCAAGCTCTCCCACTGCATCTGGGGCCATCACTAGTCATCCTGACCTATGTCTTGCCACTGGACTCCAAATGACTCTGGAGGGGAGAGTAAGGCTGATAACTTTGCACAGCCCTGCCTCACTTAAATCCAATTCACTTGCAAGTCAAGACATCTTACTCTTGATGTCATTGGTCCCCTTCAAGAATGAAAGCCCAATAACAATAACAAGTCCCACCATTAACGGAGTAAAAAAGAAAAAGTAACCTCAGGCTGAGATGGTATCTGGCTGAAAACATTGTATTATGGAAAAATAATCTGACAAGATTTAGCTCCCGAATATCCACCAGATACTAAGAAAATCATTATACAAATATTTTTCTTTCTTTTACTTTGCTCATTTGGGTCCAAAGAATTTGTTTTATTTTTTTTTTTAATGTGAGGGAATTCTTACTCTCAGTATTAATTGCCTTGTTTGTCTGATATTATAAAATCATATTACCTTCTCAATGTAGCTCCCAAAAGAAAATCTCATAAGAGTGATTTTTTTTAATCCCTAGGAAATGGCAATTATTTCTTCTAAATATGTTACTATGAGCCTTGAAAAGATGACATGAAAAAAAGAACGCAAGTCACTCAGAGTCTCTGGGTATTTTTTTAATCTGTCCTTTCCATCCAAGTTGGGTCTCTTTTCAGTCTTTGTTTTCATAGTAGCTAGTGAATCAAGCAATGTGGAAGAAATTCTTTTGTCTGCCACAAATTTACCAAAAATGTTTTTTTTTTAATTTGGTTGAAATTAAAAAAAAAAAAGATAAGAAGAACTAAAAATTTCTCAACCACTAAGGTTCAAATTTCAGCCAGAGCTCTCCTCTTTATCAAGCATAATATATATGATGGTCTGTTTCCCGGCTTTCCCCCTCCACCTTTAAAAAAATCTCCATGTTTAAACAAAGTTAAGATATCTTTGATATATTTGCACATTTTAAAAAGATAAATGCCTTCTCAAGTCAAAAGTTTTCCCTCTGCCTTCCAGAGGGAAAAAACATCAATTTGATAAATACAGTTGTTCATTTTTAAGCCCAAAAGAATAATTAAAATATTCAATAAAACTGCATAAATCATGGAATCCACTTTATCCCTCACTAAAATAAAGCTAGTTCCAACAAAGAACATGTCTTCAGTCCTTGATCATTTAAATGTATTAATTATGAGGCACAGGGCAACTAGGTGGCATAGTAGATACAGTGCCAGGCCTGGATTCAGGAAGATTCATCTTCCTGAGTTCAAGTCTGGCTTTAGACACTTACTAGCTATGTGACCTTGGGCAAGTCACTTAACCCTGTTTGCCTCAGTTTCCTCAAGTGTAAAATGAGATGGAGAAAGAAAGGTCAAACCACTCTAGTAAAAGTAAACCTTAAATGGGGTCTTGATGAGTCAGACATGACTAAAAATCAACTGAACAACAAAAATTATGAGGCTGAAATTCTTCTGGGACTATAGTTAAAAAGTGAAAGCCTTTCTTTCCATCCTGTAAGCAGTTAAGTAAATAGATGTCCAAACAGCAATAAGTGAGAAGGGCTATCTATGATCATAGCTGTTCACCAAGTTGGTCAGGTATGACAAGCAGTATACACTAAGACATTTTCAAACAGTGTATTTTGAAAGGAAAATTAAATATATTTTCAAAAAGTAAAATACCAAACTGTAAAGTCTTAATAAGACAATTCACTTGCCTCAATTCATCTCTGCCTAACTTAATTTAAATGTTTCGATTACATACTGGTTAAGCCAGAAGATGGCTCTATAAGTTTTGTGTTATATTTTGATCTTATATAGGTGTATGTGTGTGTGTATATATATATATATATATATACACACATACACTCATATATATATATATATATACACATATACACACACATAAAGTATACCATACAGTACAGCATAACATTTTAAAAAACAGTATTTAAATTTATAGTAATTTAAAATCTATATTCTGGCCACATAACTGCTAGGTCATAATGTTTCTAAGTTGCCTATCTGACTGAACTATTTAGAGTCTTTATTTCATAACATCTAAGGAATGAGCTCTACCAGTCCATCCAAAACCCAGAAATTCAGTTTATGGAACTATCTGATGCAAAGGGAAATTTCAGCATCAAGGAGCAGAATTCAGTCATGAATTCCATTCTCAGGGTCCATATGCCTGAAAGAGACTGACAGAGCAGGGTAAGGCTAGAAAAGTCCAAGAATTCATCTCCTTACTTTTTTACAGTAGCTCTTTTCCCTTTAAAAATACAAATTTTCAAAAAAAAAAGATCGGCTGTAGGTGGAGGAGAGCTCCCTTCAGGTACGCTGGCAAAGAGCTCATACTTTCCATTGTGTATTGAGGAATAGAAAGCACCTAATTTTCTTCTTGAACCAATATAAAATGGTTTGAAGGAATAGGCAAATCTGTGCTTTTTCAGCAGTGGTTCTGGACACCAGCAGTTGTTGTTTAGGACTTTAGATCATAAACAGCTCACACTTCAGCCTTGAAATCTTAGGGATTGTGTGTTTCATTCCAATAACAATTTGCTGAAACACCCAAGAGGTTTAGTGGTGGTTTTTTTTTTTTTTTGCAATGATAATTTTTGAGAAAGGAAGAGGGGGAAGGGAGAAAGAAAGAGAGGGAGAGGGAGAGAATAAGAGGGAAAAGAAAAAGGGGAAGAAGGAGAGAGAGAGAAGAGAGAGAGAAGGAGAAAGGGAGGGACAGGAAGAAGAAGAGAGGGAAAATGTGAGAGGGAGTAGGAGAGGAAAAAGAGAGAGGAGAGAGAGAAGGAGAGAGGGAAAAAGAGTGAGGAAGAGAGAAAGGGAGAGGGAGAAGGGGGCATCACTCCTAAATTTCATTCTCCTTGGCCTTTTAAAATGTAACTATAACCAACGGTGCCATCTCATCAAAAAAATCCTCCTCAAATCGTCCTTCAAATGCAAAAGCACACAAAATAGGACATAACTGACATTTCTCTATAGTGAGACCCCCCTTTCCCCCAAATGGAGCAATTAAATGAAGTCGAGTTGTTTTTTTTTTAATCTTCTGAAGATTATATGGCATATTTTCCCCTCAGGAAGCTACTGACCTTTTTAAGCTAGAAAGCATGTTTATACACTGAAAATTTCTTTTCTCTTAAAAGGTACGTTACAGTTTAATCAAATTTGGTCTTCTTATATTTAATAAAAGCTTGAAGGCTTACAGGCTGCATTTGGTGTGTGGATAAAAGCCAAACAAAAGCACATAGAGTATCATAATACCAATTTAAATTGCACCTAACATTAGGATGGACCAATCGTCCATGAAAGTGCACAAGGCCATTTGGTTGCTCCATTAGCGAGCACCCCTTAAATGGAGTCTACAATACTGGGAAAGATAGAGCCAAGAAAACAAGGTGGACAAGTTCAACTCAAAGTGTGGGAATGCCAGCCCAGCCACTAGCAACGTACACAGTCAGATGATCTTTGTCTGCCTTTTCCTACTCAGGAAAACTCTGCTATCCTTTCCCAGCTGCTAATTTCAGCTAAACACAAAACAAAACAAACAAACAAACAAAAAAAAAACCTAAAAACTAATAAGTGATTTAGTTAACATTATGAAAATAGAAGTGGGGATTCTTTTCAATCTCTTTCTAAACACAAAACAAAACAAACAAAAAAAAACAAACCCAAAAACTAATAAGTGATTTAGTTAACATTATGAAAATAGAAGTGGGGATTCTTCTCAATCTCTTTCTATTTTGATGTAGGAATAGGACTGATCCAACACCTCACTCATTAGCATCATTATCCATGTACAGCACTTAATGGGCCCAGCTCTGCCGCAGGGTTTGACAACCTCGTATCCTGGTGGATGAGCCACTGCTGACCCCTGACTAGGAGAAGCAGGGATCTTTAGCGCTGTCACTCTAAGGGATTTCTGAGCTTCTACCTAGAGAGTTCTGACTTCAGACACAACAAATGCTTAAAAAGAAAATGTTGAAGTATTTATTGACAGCCTTGATTCCACCATAAGAAAATAGCTCTGATGTACTGAAAGGGGCTTGCCAGCAAAGCTTCACGTTGATTGATTTGGGAAATTCCTAGAAGCCACACAAAGGGACCAGAGTCTGAAGTTGGAGGTTGAATAGTGCATCATAATATATCTGTTATCCTGGAGGCCCATGGCTAAAAGTCCTGCCTGCCTCCTTATTCCCAATTTATCCCACCAATCACATCCTCTTTCTCCTTTTTTATTTTATCCATTTTCTTCCTTCTCATCTGTTTTCCTTTCTTCTCCCTTTCCCTCTAGCCTCTCTTTGAGCTGCTCTCCTGTCCTCTACCATTGGCACTGCTACATCACCAGGCTTAAGTGGAATCAAAGCCAATCCTGCTACCAAGGCAAAGGATGGATATACCCAAGGCTGGCCTTTTATGAAGGTAGAATAAGCAGCCACTTAAAGTCTGGGTGTAACATATGGCCCCTCCATCCAAAATATCTCTAAATCAGAGATTCTTCATTTTACTATGTTTTATTATCTGAAAGCACATCAATTAGATTCATTTGGGTTAATACGGAAATCTCCTGGGAGGACTAAGAGGGAGTTACTGGGTCATAAGAATTATTCAAACCTTGGTACAAATGTATTCCCTTCCAGAGACAGCCCCATTGTGGAAATGGAATTGAATGGAAGTAAAGGAGTAAGAAAAATAATTTTTGAATATATATGCTTTTAAGGGAAGGATAGATCTCAATGGAATGCCCACAGGGTTTGGTTTTGGGCAGCCAAAGATCTGTGAAAAGTATAGGACATCATAAGGGAGATAGGTGATTTGAAACATATATAGAAAGGGGAAGGGGGGATGCCAAAACACACTTCACTCTGACTTGGAAGTTTTGTATATTGCTAACTAGCAATGCAACATATACAAGGCAGGGTTGGAGATCCCAGCAATACATGGCAGGTCCCTATACAGAAGCAAATGTCACCAAAGGGCATTTTTTTTTAGGAATACCTCTGTCATTTTTCATTCAAATTAAATTTATTTAGTTAGTTAGTTAGTTAGTTATTTTTGTGGCACGCCACAAAGGAAACTGTCTTTCTTGGATTCCTTGATCTTTGAGTAAAGAAATGCAAAATTATTGTTTGTAGTCTCAACTTATCTACCCAGGGCCCAAAACTGACAAGACACTTGACTGTCATTTTCTCCTCCTTGTTCAATTTTATCACCTTTTTTATGGATGGAAATTCATGACAATGAGGCAATATAGAATGGTTTCAGGAATAACAGTAAGACAGGTAAACTTTTGAATAATAGAAAGGTGATCCAGTTAGGGCTTCACTTGAAGTCAAGAGAGTGTTCAAAAAGCAGTCTCTAGAAGTTAATAGTTGTGAGAACCCAGAAAATTTGTGTGAGAGCCTCAATTTCTTCTTCTATAAAATACGATCACACTATTGTAGTGATCAACTATGATTCCAGAGTATACATGCTATCCATTTCTTGTCAGAAAGTTGATGGGCTAAATATGCAGAATGAGATATGCATTTTTGACACAGCCAACATGGGAGTTTATTTTAGTTAACTAAAGTACATTTGTTACAAGGATTTTCCTTCTTGTTTTTTTTTTTTTTAAATTGGGTGCTGTGAGGGAGGGAAGGAGGAAAATAAATAAATACTTGAAAAAACAAATTTTAAAGACTCTATACATGCTGTCTTATCTCACAGGGTAGCTAGGAAGATGACATGCATATAATCTTAACCTCATAAATGTCTGCCCTTCGTAGTAATAGTAGCAGCAGCAGCAGCAGCAATAGTAGCAGTTGCTAAAAAGTCCTTTGTGGTCCCTATGAAGTACAACATTCCCAGTTCTAGTTCCCAATGGCTTACATTTATATAAAAGGAAAAAAAAAAAAAACTGATGCTGTTTGGAAAAACTGTCAGGTCCTAGAACCTGAGTTCTTTCATTTGACTCCTAAAGAAATCCATTGGGTTCTAAGAAGATATAATACTGATAAGGGAAGATACAGCCATAAACTGACAATTTCCATTTCTGGCTGTTAACTCTTAAGCTTTACCACAAAGGGTGGAATAGGGAGGAGCTAGTAAGTGGGCACTGAATGGTGTTCCTACATTAGCCCAAAAAGCATTTTCAAGATTCAGGGAAGAAAAGTGGTCGCCATGTAGAGAGGTTACCGAGGGCTATCCGTCCAGGAGCTGTACATAGATGGAGTTATTTATCCCACTAGCCATATAGGATGAAAGGATACAGCACTGAGGAGACAACATGGTTAAAAATAAAGATACAAAATATATACAAAGTAAATGCAAAGTAATTCTCAGGTAGTACTAGCAGCTGGGAGGACCAAGAAAAGCCTTATTATGAGGTGGTGCATGAGCTTGGCTTTGGAGGAAGATAGGGATTTTAAAAGGTAGCTATGTTCAAAGGAACCGAGATGGAAGTTGGAATGTTGTAGGTAAAGAACAACAAGGAAGCCAGTATTCGCACTGTAGAGAGCATGATGGGGTAATTAGCCTACAAAGTTAAGTTAGAGTCAGACTGTGAAGGGCTTTAAATGTCCATTGTGGTAAGGTTTATGAGGGATAGGGAAATGTTTCTGTGCCACATGGCTTGGTATGTTACTAGAGGAAGGTAGGGAACAGAAATACTACTTTCCATCCCTATAGAAACATATATTAGCATGCTTCAGTGGGGAGGGAAGGAGAGAAAATGGAAAAATCCAAGGAGTATCCAATTCATTTGTTCATTTTTTCTTTTGAGTATCAACAATATAGACAGCATTAAGGTCTGGTGTATGCATGGGTGACTTCTGGCTTACAATTCTGGATCCGCCATGCATTTGACTTTGAAATGTCACCTTCCTTCACTGAGTTATATTTTCCTCATCTGCAAAATGTGAATAGAGATCCTGGTCTATGTCACCAAGCTATTATGTGGATTAATTAGAGATTATAAAGCATTTCAAAACCACAAAATGCCTTATAAATAATATAATAACCACTGGCATTTTTGCAGAGTCTTTCTACCCAATAGCTTTCCACTCTAGCACCGAATACTGTATTATTGTACATATAAGCCCTTGGAGTTTATATTCTAAATTCTAGTAGGAATAAGTTCAAAATTCAGTAATGTCAGAACGCTTTTATAAGGAAGAAGAGGTTAGGATCAAGGAGAGAGGCTACAGTGGGAAAAGTCAATAAAATGTAGGCATAACTGCTATTGTTAAATCACAGCCTTGTAATAATCCCACCAAAGATAGTCATAATCAATAATGCACATGCCTTCTTTGTGCCCTCTGCAACTGACTTTTTTACTGTACCTAACTTCACACTACTACACAATGCATCTTTGTATTATATAAAGAACACTATTTAGATATGTTGACTTCTCTAATTAGTCTATAAATACTTGACTTTTACCCACTGCTTTGGTAAGTGAGATAATTGCTAAGGAAAGGCCAAAGCATTTATGGTCAATCAGATGACGAGAGAGAGAATATGGTCCTGTTAGCTGAGTAAAATGTAAAACATTGTGTGGCAAGGCAGAAGCTATTAGCAGGATCAATATTTCCCCTAGTACCTTAATAAATCATTATATCAAAGCTCAGTCTCAGGAAAGGGAAAACCTCAGTCTACCTCCATGGAAGCTTCCAATTCAGAAAATAAAACCCTATTTAAATTACAAAGACCTAATTGGTGTACAAAGGGAAATGGCAACTTGCAAAGACAGTCTTCATGCGCTAAATGTGTTTGAGTTTTGAATCATTAGTGATACAAGAAAAGCAGAAAGACAAAGAACGCTGCTACTTTCTGGGCTGAACATTTATAATTTGCAAACTGGTAAATATGTATGAACCTGCTCCCCTGTAGCCACTGGATGACATATTGTTTTATAGAGATATCATAAAGCATTAGAGTTGAGGAAAGGAGGGTTAGGCAGTTATAACTCACATCCTCCCCTCATTTAAGAATTTTCAATCTTCCCAGACCTACCCATCCTTAATTCAAATAATCTCAATGGGGGATGATTTCACAAAATAAGGTGCACTTCAATGTCTATGAGTAAATGAAGAATAAATGGCAAAAAGCCAAATGTTATGGTGATTCAACTACATTTGACTTAAAATAACAACCGTGTTTTCCAAAGTATTTAACTGTAGCCATCTTTTCTATAGCCTTCCCCAAAACAGGTGTATGATCAAAAGGGGGAGGAGAATTCATTAACTTTTTCTATCTATCTGTCTATCTACCTATCTATCTATAGGTATATCATATCCACATATTTATTTATGTATGTATATACATATATAATTTCTCCCTAACTAATAATCTTTCTTTTCCCTTTAACTGGCAGTAAAGGAAAAAGAAATGATTCTCAAAGATTCATACTGAGGAAGATTCTGCTTCCCCCCACTCCTCTCCAACTCTTAGTCACACTTAAAGCTAATGTCCCTCAAAGCACTTCCCACACAAATCATCCTGGTTGAGTCACTAACTTGACTTCACTGTGACTCTCTTGCGGCACCTTTGTCATGTAATGACAGTAATATATTTCTCAGGAGAGCTCAGAACACTTACCAGGAGTTATCTCATTAATCCTTACAACATCCCAATAAGGCATGGCACTAAGAGGATGAGCAGGGAAGCTGAGGCATGAAAAGGTCAACACAACAAAAGGATCCATAAACCCCAGACTCAGTCATTCATTCAGTGTCTTGGATGTTGGTGTTACCCAATTAATAATACTCAGTGTACAACTACTATGTGGCCAGCCCTGTCTTACGTGCTAAGGGGGCTGTCGATGAATTATATACACAGTGATGTCAGTCCTCTACTCACAAATTTTTAGGGGCTTTCTAGTGCCTTTTGAGTGATGGTCAAACTTTTCTACTTGACATTCAAGGCCAGGCTGTAATACCATTCTGGTACCATCCCACTTTCCAGCCTTATTTCACATTATTTCCCACCACATTGTCTATACTCCAAACTTACTGAGGCTAATGTCTCTCAAAGCACAAATCATTTTGGTTTAGTTACCAACTTAATTCTGTTGTGACTCTCCTTGGCCCCTGTGCTATGTAATGACAATAGTGTGTTTCTATTACTAGATTATCTCTGTCTCCTAAACACAAATAGTGTTTTCCTGTGTGATCTTCATTCACACTGTTCCCTATGCCTGAATTTCCTCCCTTCCTGAATATACCTGTTAAATTTCTACCTGTTCTTTAAAGCTCAACTCAAATTCCACCTGTATCCTGAAGGTGTTCCTGATCCTGACAACAATGACCTTCCATTTCTGATCTCTTAGGGCACTTTCTTTTGCACCTCTCTAATACACTTATTATTTAATCTTCTGTATTATATGAATCAGTGTCATATTCCCCTACTGGACTTTAAACTCTATGAGGGCAAGAATAATATCTGATCTAAACTTCATATCTCCCTCCCTTTGTGCCTACCACAGTGCTCTGAACACAGTAGGCATTTAATAATGTTAGCTGAAAGAATGGATTAACTGTAAAATGCTAATTGAAGAGACAAATGCATGAAAATATGAATAACAACACGAGAATTAAGTGACAACATAAGACGACGATATAAAGTGGTGTCTCAACAGAGTACTTTATGTAAATGCCGAATCAGCAGCTCAACCTAGAAATCTTTAAATGATGCTATGAAAATTGATAATAAAGAGAATCACTTTGGGCTTGGAATAGAGAAGGAAGACTTCATGGAGAAGGTAAGATTCGAGTGGACCATGAAGGATGGATAATCAAAGATGGAAGTGTGAAAGCATTTCAGGCATGAGGAATGAATGATATAAGCAAAAACATTAAGGGAGGAATATGCTATACACGACAGGTTTGGGGAAGATAAATAGACTAGGATGGTGGAAGTAGGACATTAGTTCAGGGGTGTAGTGATATATAAGGTTGGAAAGGGAGGCTGATGCCAAACTGGAATGGGTCTTGAATAGTAGGCTAAGGATTTTGAACATTATCGTGAAGGTTTTGAGGATCTTGATTAAGCTGTCACAGGGTATAAGGTGGGTTTGAGTTCAGAGTTAGGAAACCACAATCAAAGAGCATCATACATTGTTAAAGTGAGAAACAGAAACTTAGTTATATGAAAAGATTCTTTGATCACAACTAGTACCAGTGTTCCACCTGGAAACTCATTACCTCTAGAAACATAATTTAGTGGTTGGACACCACAATGAATGACAATCTTAGGGCCTCACACTCCTCCTTTGCTGCTATGCTAAAGAGTAGGTCCTGGTTTACAAAATCTGTTCCAGGGAGAAAATCAGTAGCATCTCATTTATAGGCAACTAGTTTCTAGTCCACAGTTCCCCTTTCTCCTGTTTTTAAGCACCTTTTGGATTATTTTTCAGCAAGGCAGTCACCAGCTTCAGGGTTGACTCTGGGATTGGATTGGTTGTCTGAATTTTGCAGTCTCTAGTCTGAGCTATTATTCGTTTGGGTGTCTCTGCTCAAGCTGCAGTTAATTTGTCCACCTCCTTAAGGTATAACAGATACGGCTCCAAAAGTAAGTTGGACTAACACTCCAACCCCACACCCTAAAAAAACCAGATCACTTTCTACAAAGATCTTGAATAGTATCATAGAAGGGACATAAGGTTTCTACTTCTACAACCAATGTTCATGATTTCAACCACTGATAGGCTACTCTCTATTGCCTTGCTATAGTGTCTTCACCCCCAAGCTTGACTTAAAAAAAATCTCTCTGTGACAAGAAGACACTGCTGACTTCTTACCCTAAATTAATCAGCCAATTAATTAATTTTCACTCCCTTTTGTTGTTTTTTTTTTCCAGGTAAATGGTACATTTACATCCAGGTAAATGGAACATCACACTGGCAGAGTATTGAGTGGGCACCTTGGAAGTCAAACACAAAGGGGAGTTCACCAGCAGATACGGAGATTACGTAGAAGCATGTTGGTTTTTTTTTTTTGTAAGAGAGCTTCCATAATTGTTTTTAAACGCATTTCCCACTGCCAGATTTCCTTTTAGTAGCTTAGTTAATGTATCCATGGGGAGTGAGATTTTTTTTTTCTGATGAAAGAATGTTCGTTTCACACCACTTATGGCTTCTAAACACACGTGAGCCTGGGCACACTGATCCACTTCACGAGGGTGACAAAGCCACACAGCAATATTATTCTGTCCTCTCTCATTTCCCTGCCCTTTAATCTCTCTCTTTCCAACCCACTTGACTTTAGTAGTATGACACGTTACTAGAGGCAGTCTCAGTTCACGCACCACTCACCCAGCCAAACATTGGCAAACATACACACATCTGGCCTGTTGGCAGGTCTCTGCAGAATTATGCTAATGCTAGGAAGGACCTAGGGGAAAGGGTGTTTGCATTTGGACTATAATCATCCACACTTTACATGCATGCACCCTCTCAAATGTGGAAGTACTACAGTACGCAAACAAAAGAAGCAAACTACTGGACATAGCTGACCACTGACTCACTGCTGTCTTGTCTTGTTCTCTTCACTCTTGTCTCTCATTTTCAGATAGAAATTGCATTCTTAACATGACTTTCTGTTACTCAAACTCACTGGAGACATCATCAGTACAACCCTACCTGCCCTCCTTTCCAAGTTACAGAGATGTTCCAATCATGTTTCATGACCCTGAGTTCATCATCAATCAACAAGTATTTATTTAGCACCTAATAATAGCCACTTTAAAACAGAAAGCATAGCATCATGGAGAAAGAATTGGCCTCATCATTAGGTAGCTAGCTCTAGGTTCAAGTCTGACGTTTAATAGATATTGACTGTGTGATGTTGAGTAAATCACTTAACTTCTCAGGTGCCTCTAGGAAACACTAAGACGGTAAAAGCTAGGCAATGCTAGAGAGAGCTTCCTAGGCCATTATAATCACAGGTCTGGTCCAAAATAAAAAGTTCTACTTACTTAATGTCCATTAGAACACAGGACCCTAGGACCTACAGTACATAAGTACCTATAGTACCTCATATCATCTAACAATTATCTCCTAATGAAATATTACATAAATACACAAATGAAAATGTCATATTTGTAACACTACCACTTTAAGACTTACAGGTTCTTAACTCACACAAACTTTTCATGGTAGGTAGTTCATTTACTATTATCCACATATAGTAAGAAAACTCACTTGGAGGCTATTGCTGTTATTGGTCAGTCATTTTCAGTTACATCTGATTCTTCATGACCCCATTTAGGGTTTTCTTGGCAAAGAGACAGGAGTGGTTTGCCATTTCCTTCTCCAGCTCATTTCACAGATGAGGAAATGGAGGCAAACAGGATTAAGTGACTTGCCTAGGGTCACACACCTAGAAAGCATCTGAGGCCAGATTTGCCTATCAATAATGATAATAATGCATAATTTAAACCACTTTTCTTATCACAACTTTGGCAGCTCCTCATTTTATTAAAAACTAGAGGAGAAGATAATTTGTGTAAGGTCCTGTGGTTTGTTAAGTGGGAAAAGCAAGATGTTCACTTCCTTGTAATGCAGGTTGTTCCCAAGAGGAAAGAAGGTAAGGGTTTGAAGAACTGAGGAGGAAAAAAATGAAGCAGGAACAATTTTTTAATCAAAAACTGGGGTGTTAAAATTTGAGAGATCTGGAATTCCGAAAAGAAATCCCAAGAAGATAGACACTTCTGGGTTAGATATCCATCACCTTGAAAGAATCTGCCTTTTTTTGACAGCAAGGTAGTCCCTTTTAATGACATTTTAGTTAATCTAAAGTGACAGAGACCACAGGGCCAACCACAAGAATTTCTCGGGATGTGTTAATCTGACTTTAGATGACATAACCGAGAAGAGCCAGAGATAGTTAGAGAGGAGGACCCAATTCTTTCTGAAGAGACACTATAGAACATCCTCATTATCCTCCTTATCCCCTCCAAATACTTCTTGGACTATCCTCCAGGGGGAGCATTCCATGACAGCACATGTTCCATAAAACTAGCAAAAGTCACTCAAATCATATTCCTCCATCTCGAATTTTACATATTCCTTCTCCGTTAGCCCCACCTCCATATAAATGGCATGAAAGAAAGAATTTGCAAGCAGAAATTGTCTTTAATTTAAAAAAAAAATTAGCAGGATCCTGAGACCTATTTTCAATTATAGTAATGGCTAACTTTGTAACTTTTGTATTTCATCACCTTTATCAGCATCACAATTTCTAGGAATAAGAAAGCTAGGAAAAAACAGAACACTCAAGACTATAAATCATGAATGTTTTCTCCAAGATAGTAGTTCGGAGGTATTGAACTAGATGAGCACCAAGTAACATCACAAAAAAAAAAAAAAAAACAGAATTTAAAACTCAAAAAATATTAAATGAATGTTAAAAATAAATATATTTTTGAAAAAGAAGAGATGCCAATAAAGACTAACATCATTTCCTGATGTCATGGAGGGCATCCAGTATGGAGACCAAATGCAAAATGGATTCCCAATAGATAAATAGGTCTTCCAGAGGTTATTGTTGGTAGATGACATGGTGCTTATTGAATCAAGCCCCAGAACACTGTAGATTTCCAAAATGAATCTTGCTTAACTGAGGACACAAATAAAATAACTGTTTGATGATGGCATATTATCCAGACTGATATGTTGTGGGATGGGATACCCATATATAGGGTCCATCAGTGCATATATTTTTCTAGTCATTAACCAATGGACATTGGACTAAGACCAGAATTAAATAATTAGCAAGAGGAATGCAGACTGACATTTTGGAAACTGCAGAAGGCTTCCATTACCCTTAAACTTTTCCTTCAAAAAAAGGCTTATCTTTTTCTTACTAATGTTTATCCAATGATGCCGTCGGGCCCCATATAACAAATTTCCATAGTCACTAAAGTATTAAAGTTTGAGGCTACTCAAAGGGCAACATAGAATGAAGGACTATGCAATTAAGAGAAGCTGCATAAAAGGTATCATTATCAGAGAGACAGGTGATTAGAAAAGAAGGTGGCCTTGTTGTGGTCAGCACTATCATAAGGAGTATTCATATGATTAAAAGTGCATGCCCATTTAAGTACTAAAGTATCATCATCAAAAACCATGTAGTGCAGAAAACTCTGGTTTTTGAATAGAAGAATCTAAGTTCAAATCCCAATTCTGCTCATTATTAACCAGGATAATTACAGGGAAGTCAGTTCTATAAAGGCTTCAGTCTCCTCATCTTTAAAAAAAAAAAAAAGGGAGTCCCTTCCAATGCTAAAAATGCTCTCTTATTTATTGAATGCTTGCAACATGTAAGATACTAGGTGAACAAAGGTTTATACAACATGGCCCCTTTGCCTTTGAAAAGGATAATATCTTCCATTTGGGAAAAAAGGAAATATCCTAAAAAAAAAAAAATAATCATGTAATGTAGCAGGTGAGAACTGCCAACATTTGGGGGAAGGTGACACAAAGTTTAAGGTGGATCCTAGAACCTAGCCAAGGGAAAGGAGATTCAAAATTTCAGAAAGAACAAAAGCAAAGACAGAGGTAAAATAGGAGGAATACTCACAGCTGGGATGAAGCATGGGAGGAGAAGTTCATAAGGCAAGCAATGAGCAAGAATCATTTGTTTGGACTGGAGGATTCACATAGGGGAATAATAGGAAATTATATAAGGGTAATATTCTAATTAAATATTTGTGTTTTGAATAATTAAGCTTAAATTCTGAGCTTTTACTATTCCTAATTCTGTTAACACGTGTAATTAAAATGTTTGTGTACTACCCAAGTTTCTTTGCATGATTAAAGAGTTGAATTGATGATCTTTAAAGGTCTTTCAAACTTTAAAATTGTTGTATGCTCCCAATTAATAAGTTAATTGTATTATGTAATAATGAATTTATGAATAATTGTATCTATCCCAAAAGTTTCTTTAAAGGTCAATTGTTTCAACTTTGAAAGATTTAAGAAATCTTATTCACAAAATGATCTCTCAATATTCCAGAGGATTAATGTTGAAACACACTGCCTACCTTCTGATAGAAAAGTGATGGACTCAGAATGCAGAATAAAACATTTTTATTTTCTGGACATGGCCAATATGGGAGTTTATTTTCCTTGAATATTCATGTTTTTTAACAGGTGGTTTGTTTTTCTTGCCTTCTCAATAGGAGGGATGCTATGAGGGGAATGAGGGAGAAAGAGAAGTCAGATCTTCATTTGAAAATAAAATAAAATTTAATTTTAAAAAAAAGGCAAAGTTAGAGGTGTAGTCAAGATGTTGGAGTAGAGGCACAAACTCTCAACTGAACTCTCCCAACATTCCCCTCCAAACAACTTTAAAATAACATCTCAAATCTAACTCTAGAGCAACAGCATCAACAAAAGGTCAAGTGAAACAATTATTCAGCCCTAGGTAACTTAGCTGGTTGGCAAGAAAGGTCTGTTAAACTAAGTAAGGAGGACAGCACAGGTCACAATGTGGCAGCACCAGTAGCAGGCCTTGGAAGCAGCTACAGTTATCAGTAGCAGTTTCTAAAGCTCTCAGACCACAGACAATAATGGGGTAGGACAACTGGTGAGAAAGGGATTTCAGGGGATGCTTTGCTGGAGCTGGGCTCAGGATCCTGTTGCATTACCCTGGTGCAGTTCTGGGGCACAGGTCCAGGGCCAAAAGATACAATATCACTCATGACCACAGTGGAGCAGGAAGCCTGGTCACAGTTCTAGGGTGGAGAAGAGTACTTATGGTCACTTGCAAGGAAATAGTGGCCCTGTTATTAGTCCCAAGAAGAAAGGAGCACTAGTGCTTGCAGCTGCAGGAGGGGAGGAAACCCGATCACAGCTCCAGGGCCAAGAGGAGCATTAGCGCTTGTGGCTACAGAGCTACAAGATCCCTTCCTGGGTAAAGACCAGAGCACAAGCCAGGAGAGCGGTGACCACACTTAGAGCATACCACCTTGGAAACACTGAAAATTTACAGACCCCCAGAACTAACTCTGAAAACAGCAGCATGAAAAACCTGAAGCTTGGAACAGTGTTCCCTTCACTTCACGAGCAGACCTCAACTTTAACATCAACTTTAAGTCAAGAAATAGGCTGTGATAATGAGCAAATAAAATAAGAAGCTAACCATAAAAAGTGACATGGAAGATCAAGATACAAACTCAGAAGAAGATAATAATGTCAAAATAGTTACAAGCAAAGCCTCAAATTAAAATATGAATTAGAAAAAAAGTCCCAAAAAAAGAATTCCTGGAAGAGTTCAAAAAGGATTTAAAAAATAAAATAAGAGAGGTAGAGGAAAAATTGGGGAAAGAAATATGTGTGATGCAAGAAAAGTATGAAAAGAGAATGAATAGCTTGGTAAAAGAGGCATTAAAAAAATACTGAAAAAAGTACCACCTTAAAAAACAGGATTGGCCAAATGGTAAAAGAGGCACAAAAATCTACTGAAGAGAAGAACTCCTTAAAAAGCAGAATTGGCCAAACAGAAAAATGGTACAAAAATTCATTAAAGAAAAAAAGCTCCTTTAAAAAGCAGAATTGACCAAATGGGGGGGAAAAGGTACAAAAGATCACTGAAGAAAATAATTCTTAAAAATTAGAATTAGGCAGGTGAAAATTAATGACTCCATGATACATAAAGAAACAATAAAACAAAGTCAAAAGAATGAAAAGATTGAAGGAAATCTGAAATATCTCATTGGAAAAAAACTGACCTGGAAAAAAGATCAAGGAGAGATAATTTAAGACTTATTGGACTACCTGAAAACCACAATAATTTTTTTAAAAAGGAGTCTAAATATCATATTTCAAGAAATTATCAAGGGAAACTGTCTTGATATTCTAGAACCAGAGAGTAAAATAGACATTGAAAGAATACACTGATCAATTCCTAAAAGAGATCTCAAATTGAAAACTCCCAGGAATATTATAGCCAACTTCCAGAGCTCCCAGGTCAGGGAGAAAATATTTCAAACAGCCAGAAAGAAAGAAATCAGATATTGTGAAGCCACATTCAGGATAACAAAAGATTTAGTAGCTTCCACACTAAAGAATTAGAGGGCTCAAAATATGATAGTTCATAAGGCAAAAGAGCTCAAATTACAACCAAGAATAACCTACCCAGCAAAACTGAGTCTAATTTTCAAGGGAAAAAAAGTATATTTAATGAAATAGAGGACTTTCAAGAATTTCTGATGAAAAGACTAGAGCTGAAGAGAAAATTTGACTGTCAAATACAAAACTCAAGAGAAGCATAAGAAGGTAAATATGAAAGAGAAGTCAAAAGGGATTTGAAAATGTTAAACTGTTTACATTCTAACATGGGAAGATGACATTTGTAACTCGTAAGGCCTTGATCATCATTAGAGCAGTTAGAAGGAGTATATGTAGACAGAGGACATGGGTATGAGTTGACTATGATGGGATATTTTTTTTTAATTAAGGGGTGAGAAAAAGTGATGCACTGGGACAAGGGAGAAGGGAGAGTAAGAACAGGAAAAAATATCTCACATAAAAGAGGTGTACAAGGAAGAGCTTTAATACTGGAGGGGAAAGGGAGGGATGGCCAATGCTTGAATCTTATTCTCATCAGAACTGGCTCAGAGAGAATAACACACACTCAGTTGGATACAGAAATCCATCTTACCCTCCAGGCAAGTAGAAAGGGAACTGGATAAGAAAAGGGGCGGGGTGGGACAGATAAGAAGGGAGGGAGGGCTAAGAGAGACATTAGTCAGAAACAAAACAGACTTTTTTGGGGGGCAGGGCAAGGCAATGAGGTGAAGTGACTTGCCCAGGGTCACACAACTAGTAAGTGTCAAGTGTCTGAGGTCACATTTGAATTCAGGTCTTCCTGGACCCAGGGCCGGTGCTCTGTCCACTACACCATCTAGCTGTCCCCAACAAAACAGACTTGAGGAGGTACAGGAAAAAGAGTGGGGGAGGAAATGGTGAGAGAGAGAGAATAGGATTAGGAAATGGAGGGAAATACATAGTTATCATAACTGTGAATGTGAATGAGATGCACTCACCCATAAAATGGAAGTAGATAGCAGAATGGATTAAAAACCAGAATCCAACAAAATGTTGTTTACCAAAAACACACTTGAAAAAGAGCTACACATATGGAGTAAAAATAAGGGGCTAGAGCAGAATCTGTTATGCTTTAGATGAAGTAAAAACAAACAAATAAATAAAACCAGGAATAGCAATTATAATCTCAGACAAAGCAAAAGGAAAAATAGATTTAAATAAAAGGTACAAGGAAGGAAACTATATCTCCTAAAAAGTACCATAGACAATGAAGTTATATCAATACTAAACATATATGCACCGAATGGTACAGCATCCAAACCCTTAAAGGAAAAGTTAAATTAGTTACAAGAGGAAACAGACAGTAAAAGTATACTAGTGGGGGACCTTAACTTTCCCCTCTCAAAACTAGACAAATCTAACCATAAAATAAACAAGAAAGAAGTTAAGGAGATGAATAAAATTTTAGAAAAGTTAAATGATAGACCTGTGGAGAAAACCAAATGGGAAGAGAAGGAGTATACATTTTTCTCAGCTGTCCATGGCACCTTCACAAAAACTGAATATGTATTAGGGCATAAAAACATCACAACCAAATGCAGAAATGTAGGAATATTAAATGTATCCTTTTCAAACCATAATTCAATAAAAATTACATACAGTAAAGGGCTGTAGAAACAAATAAAAATTAATTGGACTCTAAATAATCTAATCTTATAATATGAGTGGATCAAAGAACAAATCATAGAAACAATAATTTCATGAAAGAGAATGATGACAATGAGACAACATACCAAAATTTGTGGGATGCAGCCAAAGCACCTACTTAGAGGAAAATTTATATATCTAAACGCCTACATCAATGAAATAGAGAAAGAGTAAATCAATGACTTGGACATGCAATTAAAAAAAAACTAGAAAAAAGAACAAATCAAAAATCCCCAGTTAAACACCAAATTGCAAATCCTGCAAATCAAATGAGATGAATAAAATTGAAAATGATTGAAGTAATAAATAAAACTAGGAGCTGGTTTTATGGGGGAAAAAAACACAATAAAATAGATAAACTATTGGTTAATTTGATTTTAAAAAAAGAAAAAAATTACCAGTATCAAAAATGAAAAAAGATGAATTCACCAGCAATGAAGAAGAAATTAAAGCAACTATTTAGAAATTATAAATTGCCCAGATTAACAGAAGAATAAATAGAATACTTAAATAATCTTAGAAAAAGAAATTAAACAAGCTATCAATGAACTCCCCAAGGGAAAAAAAATAAACATCAGGACCTGATGCATTCAAAACTGAGTTGTACCAAACATTTAAAGAACATTAATTCTAATACTATATAAACTCTTTGGGGAAATAGGCAAAGAAGGAGTCCTCCTGAATTCCTTTGTGATGCAAATATAGTCCCGATACCTAAACCAGAAAGAGCAAAAACAGAGAAATAAAACTGTAGACCAATTTCCCTAAAGAATATTGATACAAAAATTTTAAATAAATAAAATATTAGCAAGGAGATTATCCCAATATATCACAAAGATCATACATTATAATCAGGTGAGATTTAAACCAGGCATTCAGGGGTGAAACCATAACTGACCATATCAATAACCAAAACAACAAAAATCATATGATTATCTCAATAGCTGCAGAAATAGTTTTCAACAAAATATAACATTCATTCATTTTTTAAAAATATTAGAAAGCATAGGAATAAATGGAACTTTCTTTAAAGGGATAAGTAGTATCTATCTAAAACTATAAGCAAGCATTATATGCAATGGGGCTAAGCTAGAAGCCTTCCCAATAAGATAAGGGGTGAAGCAAGGATGACTATCATCACCACTATCATTCAATATTGCATTAAAAATGCTAGCCATGGCAATAATAGAATAAAAAAATTGAAGGTATTAGAATAAGCAACGAGGAAACAAAACTATCACTCTTTGCAGATGATGTGATGATATGCAAAGAGAATCCTAGAGAATTAACTAAAAAAACTAGTTGAAACAATTAACAATTTCAGCAAAGTTGCAAGATATAAAATAAACACACATAAATCATCAATATTTCTATATATTACTGACAAATTCCAGCAGGAAGAGATAAAAAGAGAAAAAATTTAAATAACAGCAGACTAAATACAAAATACTTGGGAGTCTACCTGTCAATACAAACCAAGGAACTAGATGAACACAATGACAAAACACTATTCACACTAATAAAGTTAGAGTTAAACGATTGGAGAATTATCAATTGTTCATGGGTAGGCTAAGCCAATATAATAAAATTGACAATTCTACCTAAGTTAATTTTATTTATTCAGTGCCATAACAAACTATCAAAAATTATTGTATAGAGCCAGAAAAACATAAAAACAAAATTCATCTGGACAATGAATCTGGTCAAGAATATCAAGCAAATTAATGGAAAAGAAATGAAGGAAGTTAGTCTAGCACTACCAGATTTCAAACTCTATTACAAAGCCATAATCATCAAAAAAATCTGACACTGGCTAAGAAATGGATTAGTGTTTTGGGTCACAATACATAGAATAAATGATGAATATAACCTATTGTTTGATAAGATCCAGGCTTTTGGGACAAGAACTCACTATATGACACTATATGACAAAAACTAGTCGGAAAACTGGAAAGCAGTTTGGCAGAAACTAGGTATAGAACAACATTTCACACCATATACCAAGATAAAGTCAAAATGAGTACATGATTTAAACATAAAGGATGATATCATAAGCAAATTAGGGGAGTATGGAAAATTTTACCTGTTACATCTATGGATAAGGGAAGAATTTATGACCAAACAAGAGATAGAGAGAATTATGGGATGTAAAATGGATAATTTTCATTACATTAAATTTAAAAGGTTTTGTACAAACAAAACCAATGCAGTTAAGAAAGCAGGAAATGTGAGAAAATTTTATAGCAAGTTTCTCTGATAAATGCCTTGTTTCTTAAATATATAAAGAAGTGAGTCAAATTTATAAGAATACAAGTCATTCTCCAATTGCTAAATAGTCAAAGGATATGAATAGACTGTTTTCAGAAAAAGAAATCAAAGCTATTTTTAGTAATATGAAAAATATTCCAAATCATATTGATTAGAGAAATGCAAGTACCACCTCACACTTATCAGATTGGCTAATAGGACAGAAAAGGGAAATAACAAATGTTGAAGGGGATGTGGAAAAACTGGGACACTAATGTGCTGTTGATGAAGTTTTGAACTGATCCAACCATTCTTTTTTTTTCAAAATGTTTTATTAATTTATTTTGAATTATCAACAATCACTTCCATAAGCTTTTGAGTTTTAAATTTTTCTCCCTCTCCCTCTCTACCTCCCTTCCAAAGACAGCAATCTAATATAGGCTATACATATACATTCCTATTAAACATATTTTCACATTAGTGGTGTTGTAAGTAAGAATTAGAATTAATAGGAGAAACCACCAGAAAGAGGAAACAGAACACAACAGAAGAAAAAAATTAGCAAATAGTATGCTTCCATCTCCATTCAAACTCCATAGTTCTTTCTTTGGATGTGGATAGCATTTTCCATCATGAGGCTTTTGGAGATATCTTAGATCTTTGTATTGCTGAGAGGGGTTAAGTATATCAAAGTCAGTCATCACTCAATGTGACTGTTACTATGTACAACATTCTCTTGGTTCAGCTCACTTCACTCAGCATCAAACCATACAAGTCTTTCCAGGTTTATCTGAAGTCTACCTATTCATCATTTCTTATAGCACAATAGTATTCCATTATATTCATATAACACATTCGCAATTATGATTACTATCTATGTCTTTCTCTCCATCCTTTTCCTCCCGTTTATGCTTTTCTTTCTCCTTTCTCCTTTTCCCTCCTCACTAATGTTTTGCTTTTGACCACCACCTCCCTCAGTCCCACCTCTCTTCTGTTAGCCCCCTCCCTTTTCTTTCCCCTTTTCCCTCCTACTGCATATAGGGCATGTTATATTTCTATACCTAACTGATAATGCTATTTCCTTCTTGAGCCAAATCTGATGAGAGTAAGGTTCAAACAATGCTCATCTCCCTCCCTTCTTTCCCTCTGCTGTAATAGGTCTTTGTGCCTTTTCCTGTGATGTAATTTACCCTGTCTGCCTCCTTCTTTCCTTTTCTCTCAGTAAAAAGCCCCTTTCCTTTTCTTAGATCAGATTAATCCACTTACTTGGATCCATTTAACCTACTTGATTAGATTTTTTTCATTATTACATCAAAGTCAATTTATACCTACCCCCTTTATGAATACCCCTTTAACATGGTATAATAACAACACAGACCTCAAGAATTATAATTGTCAAATTTCCTTGTAGGGATGTAAACAGTTTGCCCTTATTAACAACATACTGTATCTTTCTGTCCCATTTACCTTTTTATGTCTCTCCTGAGTCTTGTATTTGAAGATCAAATTTTCTGTTAAGCTCTGGTCTTTTTATCAGGAAGTATGGAAGTCCCCTATTTCATTGAATATCCATTTCCTCCCCTGAAAGATCATGCTCATTTTTGCTGGGTAGTTGATCCTTGGCTGCAATCCAAGCTCCTTTGCCTTATAGACTATCATCATGTACCATGCCCTACGGTCCTTTAATGTAGAAGCTGCAAGGTCCTGTGTAATCCTGACTGTGGTTCCATGATATTTAAATTGTTTCTTTCTGGCTGCTTGCAGTATGTTCTCTTTGACCTGGTAATTTTGGAATTTGGCTACTATATTCCTTGGTGTTTTCAATTTGGGATCTCTTTCAGGAGGCGATCAGGGGATTCTTTCTATGGCTATTTCACCCTCTAGTTCTGGGACCTCAGGGCAGTTTTCCTTTATGATTTTCTGAAAGATACTGTCCAGGCTCTTTTTTTTTCTCTTCAGGTAGACCAATAATTTTAAAATTGTCTCTCCTGGATCGATTTTCCAGGTCAGTTGTTTTACCAATGAGATATTTTACATTTTCATCTATTTTTTCATTCTTTTGTTCTTATTTGACTGATTCTTGCTCTCTCATAGTCATTAGCTTCCATTTGCCCAATTCTAATTTTAAACAAATTGTTTTCTTCTATTAGATTTTGTACTTCCTTCTCCATTTGGCCAATTGTATTTTTTAGGGACTTGTTTTCTTCGTTGTTCTTTTTTTCCCAGTTGGCCAATTGTATGTTTTAAGGACTTGTTTTCTACAGTTAATTTTTGTCCTTCCTTTTCCAAGCTATTGACTCTCTCTTGCATACCTCTCATTTCTTTTCTCATTTTTTCTTCTATCTCTCTGACTTTTAAAATCCTTCTTGAGCTCTTCTAAGAAGGCTTTTTGGGCTTCAGACCAGTTCATATTCCCTTTTGAGGTTCTAGATGTGGGTTTGTTGACAATGTTGTCTTCTTCAGATTTCTGCCTTGATCTTCACTGTTCCCATAATAAGAATCTATCGTATGCTTCTTTTTCCTCATGGTGTTTGCTTATTTCCTGACCTTTAAAGAGATTGGGCTCTCCTGCTGGGGAGCAGAGGGCATTGACCCAAGCTTCTTGTGTTGGGAGCCTAGGGCCTGGTTGATGGCTTTGTGTGCTGGGGCCTCCAGTGTTGGCAGTTGGAGGCTGTAGAATTCTGGCAGCTTACCTGATATTGGGCTGGAATCAGCAACACTGGAACTCTAGGGGTAGGATTGGGTGGTGTGGCCCCTGGATGTTGCCTGCTCACCCAGGCCATTCCTTCCTTTTGCTTTCTTCAGCTCCTTTCAGATGGAGGTTGTAGGGTGTTTATCTGCCTAGGGCCCCTTGGAGTGTTGCTTCCCTTAGTTTTTGCTGAGGCACTAGGAGAGCTGGTTGCTGTAGAATGCCGACGCACCTGGTGTTTTTCCCAGCTGGTTTCCACCAGTTCCCCTACCCTCAATGAGGCACTCAGGGGTCCAGGTGTTGGTGTTTGCCTGCTCCACCACCTGGGCTTCAGGATCTCCTCTTGGTATGCTTAGGTGGGGCTTTCCACTAGCTTCCTCGGATGCCTCCCATTTTGTACTGCTCTCCTTCCCTCAGGGTAAGAGGGACCTTTCCAGTTAATCCCTCAAGCTACCTGAGCTACTGGACTGCTGCACCCCATCTTTCTCCTGCTTCAACTGTTCCAGGGTTTTTCCTGGGGAGATATTTTCTGGGTTTTCAGGGGTTAATAAAGGAGGTTAAGAGAGGCTCACCTCTTACTCCACCATCTTGGCTCCCAGAAGTGGAAGTCTCTGATCCAACCATTCTGGAGAACAATTTTGAACTATGCCCAAAGAGCTATAAAACCACATATTCTTTGACCTGGGAATACCACTACTAAGACTGTATCCCAAAGAGATCAAGCAAAACGGAAAAGGTCCTATATGTATGAAAATATTTATAGAGCTCAGTTTGTGGTGGCAAAGAACTGGGAATTGAGGGGATGTTCATCAATTGGAGAACAGCTGAGCAAATTGAACAAGTATATGATTGTGACAGAGTACAATTGAGCTATAAGAAATGATGAGCAGGATACTTTCAGGAAAAACCTGGGAAGATTTATATGAACTGATACAAAATGAAATGAGCAGAACCAGGAGAATATCATGCACAGTAACAACAATATTATACAACAATTAACTGTAAATGACTTAGCTATTCTGATCAATTCAATGACAAGACAATTCCAAAGGACTTATGAGGAAAAATGCTATCTACCTTCAGAGAGAGAACTGATGAAGTCTGAATTCAAATCAAAACATACATTTTCTTTACTTTTCTTGGGTTTTGTTGTTGTTGTTGTTGTTGTTCAATTGGTTCATGTTTTCTTTTGCAACATGGCTAATATGGAAATATGTTTTGCATGACTTCATATCTGAGGTAGAATTTGAACTCAGTTCATCCTGACTCCATGCCCAGAATTCTAACCACTGTATCACCTAGCTGCCTCACAGCACCTTCTAGAATGAAAGTTAAACTAACTCCAAACTACTTTTAAACTGCCAATTAAACTATAAGCTGTTTGAGACCAGAGATTGTTTTTTGCCATTCTCTGTACAACCAATGCTTAGCACAATGCCTGGCACATAGTAGGTCCTCAATAAATGTTTGCTGACTGAACATTCTAAACAGTTTAAAACATTCCATTTGGCTCTTACAGATATAGTAATTATATTAGTAGACACCATGGGAAAGCTTTGTGAAACAGATATTACATTAGAAAGACCTCTGAACTTGGAATCAAGAGCTACTGAGGTTCAAATCTTAGTTCTAATACTTATCATAAGAGAATCATCAATTTAAAGTTGCAAGGAACCTTGAAGATTGTCTAGCCAAACTCCTTCATTTAACACATAAGAAAACTGAGACCTAGAGATAGAAAGCAACTTTCCCAGGGTCACATGAAAAATTCATATCAGAGCCAAAATTCAAACTCCAGTCCTCAGATTCCTCATTTGTAAAAAGGGAATAATTATATTTGTAGCAATAACCACAAAGGATTGTTGTGATTTTCCTCATAATAGTAGTGTTAAATATAATTATTATTACTGTGAAGGAGAAATAACAGAAATTAGGTAGCAGTATTGTAGATAGCGCTAAGTAAGGTAAGTAACATTGATAAAGGAGAATCAAGTGGGAAACACAAGGGGTTTAAAGTGGGAACACGTGAAAGACCTGGTCCTGGAGAGAACTGGTTGGGGACAGGAGGAGATGAGGGGGGAGGGAGGAGGAGGGAACAAGGTAGAACCAGAAAAGTGTTGGAAGTGAATCAGCATGAGCACGTACACACACACACACACACACACACACACACACACACACACACAACTGGAAGCAAGAATTGTAATTTCACGTGGAAGACATCCATAAAAAGTAACTACTGGCCATTACTCCTTTTGTCTCCTTGTTTTAAGTCAATTTTCCATTTATTTGTACCATATTTGTACCAATTTGGCATTCAGAGATGCCAAAGCACCGCAGCACTATGTATGCTAAAGCACCATTTTGTTTCTCTCTCATTCACCTGTGTTCCTGAGTTTCAAACAGCAGCATTTCAAGATCAAAGTTAATAAGCTTTCCCCTTACCCCACAAGATGACAAGGTATGAAAACATGAAAGGACTTAAAGGGGTTTAGATAAATTCATGGATGACAGAAGTCAACGCAGGCATAGGATCTTTTCTTTTTCTTCTAAAACCTGTTTGTCTTCATTATTTTAGAGCAGCAGCAAACAACAATTTTGAAATAATTTATTTCAAATCACCTTAGGAACAAAGGAAGACAAAAAGAAATGGTTACTTTACAACACAGAATAGTTAGCTAACCAGTCCAGAGTCAAATGGAGAACAAGAGGCAACATCAGTCTGACTTTGTCCTTGACCTCTGAGGATGGATCTGTACCTGTTCACTGCTGAAAAGCAAGGAGTGGGTGGGGGGAGTGGAATGACAAGAGAGGTGCTTTATAATGATGCCAGCTCCTACTTTAAGAAGGAATACCTCAATAAGTTTCTCTTCTCTTTCTTTTGAATTTTAGCCTCAAAGTTGAAGCATTCAGGGTAAGAGCAGATTGTGAATTCTGATTTTTGCCAAGGCTCAGGCAACTGTTTGTCAATTACTCTTCAACTAGAACAATCAAGTTCATAAGGACTAAAAAAACTACACAAGTAACTACAATGACAACAACAGCAGCACACACACACACACATAAACACACAAACACACACACTCACTCTGGATATGATTATGAAGAAAAAGTGGGATCTTTCAAGGTTCATTTTCAATCTTTAAGTGTGACCTCAGAAAGGGTAGAAAATAGCCCTCAGGGCTATAAGCTGTTGAAGGCAGAATTATCAGGCTGAATGGATCATAAGTTTGACTGAATATGACAATTCTTTTATGTTCAAAAGATTCTTATTATAGGGTATATGGTATTTGATATTTGAGTATTTGGTATTTTGACTCTTATTATAGGGTATTGGAGAAGGATATTTGATCCCTTCCCTATAATTCTAGAAATTATAGGGAGAAATGTGATTTCTTCAATACTCAGGACCTAAGCTTTTTAAAATAAAAATCAGCATAGAAAGTTGCCCTCCAAGTAACAAAGAGATGGACAACCAAAATGATTTCCATCCAAGATATTAAATTGTTTACTCACAATAATGAAGCCAGCCTGTGACAGTTCCTGATTGGTCTCTCACAGAACTTTTCTGAACTGACTTGAACAGATGGAGGAACTGTATAGCTAAAATGTGATGGATATATTTAGCTCCCAAAAGCCTGGAGTAAAACCAGAGTGAGGATCAGGAGATCAAATCCTTAACAGTAAAGGCAAAAACACAGTTGATGTGTTTTTTTTTTTTTCAATTGAATTGAGTATAGAAGAGTTTATTCTGAAATGCACTTTCGTGCAATTCGACCTTCAAGTGATTCTTATCCCCCTTTCAGCATTTATTTTAAAATATGATATTTTTAACCTTTCCCTTTCTTCAACAACAACACGAACTTTTGGCTAACAGAGTGTTATTATTCTCAATGTTATTAGCATTTCTGCAATAGTTTTAAAATTTAAATCTGTTTTACAATAGGCAGGCAAGACACCATCAGATCAGACAAATAACACCAGAGCAAGAAAGCAGCCTTTTTTTAATGATAGACTGAAAAGGTTAAATATCTATCTATCTACCTACCTACCTACCCATCTATATCTATATCTATATATACATGTATATATGTATATATATACCTTATCAACCTAGGGATATTTGATTTGAAAAATTAACCCCCTTCTTGAGAATTTTGACCCCAGGAGATGCCAGTCTTACCCACCAGCAAGTGCCAGATCTTGGCTCACTGGTTTTCCAATGTCACTGCTTTTTCTCACTACTAATTACTTAGGTTCTGCGAGAGGTATTTTTCTTCTCTCCTTTTTTCTGCTACTCAGAAATAACACATGACCCTTCTGCAGAGAACAATATAGTAAAGGAAGGAAACTTAAAATATCCAAATACTCAAATGTTTCTGTGATATCATCAATGTGAATGTGCCCCATAATGATACAGATAGTAGCCCATCCTTGCTTACCAAACCTGTGCAACTCTTATTCATGTCCTCCCATAACTTTGTGTGTGTGTGTGTGTGTGTGTGTGTGTGTGTGTGTGTGTGTGTGTTGGGGATACAGGCAACTGCCTCACTTTTTCCTGATGTTATAAGAAGCACATGGGTTGTCCATCGATTATCCCTCGCTCTCACTATGTGACCAGTCCCTTCTATGTTGAAATTTACCCTTTTTTTCAAATGGCATACTTTACTCTAGTTTTTCCTCATGATTACTTATTTACTGTATTGCCATCAACTCACATCCATTGCCTTCTGAGTGATACTCATTTTTACTTATTTGGGAATTATAAGATAGCATGGCTTATAGCCATATACTACCATCAATAGAATATTGGTATTTAAAACATTTTATTTCTGGGAAATAAAATGGTCTATTTAAAAAAAAAACCCTTGCAATTCCCTACTCCCACCAAAAAAACTATGGGTTGAGAGTCGTTGATATTAACTCAATGATCTCTTTTTTCTTATTAATAAGATCTGAGATTATTTCTATGCTTTAAACATTTCCCTCTCATTCTTATATATTGCGAATCAATTCCTCAATACCTTCACAACTGTGTCACCTCCAGCACATATCTTCTATATGTACAAGATGGTCTTATTCATTTGAAATTTCCTGTCTTTATTCTCTTTAGTGCCATTTCCTCTATAAAGACATTTGGGACTGAGATGTTGGAGTCCAAAGGTATGAAAGCTCTAATATTCTTGATGATGAAAAAAGTCATAATAGTATTTCCAGGTCTTCAATTTTGTTTTGTTTATTGTTCTTCCATTTTGATTTATAAATCTCCTTAGGATAACTTTGATTAGTTGCTATCTAATTAACCTTTTTTAAAATCAGTTATACAATTATTACATTAGGTTTTAGGAGGCAATACTTAACTGTTCATAATCTACCATTCTTTCCCATAAGATTTTATAGATGAGCTTATACTCTAAATTAGTGTTGCCCTTGACTGACATAGCACCCTAGTTGAAAAGGCACCTGTTGGTGACTCTCATTCTTTTTATGCTCTTTTGACTGCATGCTATGACAAATTAATTTATATGAGTTAAACATGTATACAAAATTTTTGTAGTCTATGTCTCTGCTGTCCTTTCTTGCATCCACATCCCACTTTTCATTGTCAATAGTTCACTTAAATAGATCACAATGCAGTTGTTTTGAATGCTTTGTACTGATTTTGATCCTTAACTTAGCTTTTGGTGCTCTAAATATGAGATCCTTATACAATTACTGGTGAGTGGACACACTGAACCATATCAATCTTTATATTCTTTCTATAAATGAAGGAAAACTTAATAAAAAAAAAGAAGGAAGCTAAATGGAAAGAGAACTTACAGGTAGTCCTTAAAGAGATGAATAAAGCATTGCCATAGCTACTCTTATCATTCCCTTAAACATAGCACTAAGGAAGAAAACATAGACAGAGAAGACTTACACCAAGATGTCATGAATACTTTCTTCAAGAAAAGAATCCAAAGATACTCTACCAGGCAAGCACAGGATATTTTAACAAACACAAAACAACTCCATACCGATATGGCATGGAGTGCAAGATGAAAAGGAATTCCCTGTGGGATGGTACTCTGGTCCAGATGTTTTTGCTTAATGATGAAATTTTGTAGCTTGTTTGAAACAGCCCCAAACTGATTCAGAAAAGCATTTCTGAATCAGCTGTACAATCAGAACTCCCCCAACTTTTTATAACCAGGAAAAGAGAATAAAATTAGTGGGTAAGTTTACATGCTTACAGTGACCCCTCAGAGCAAATAGGCTTCACTCTTAGTTTTTCTTTTCTTTCATGACTAGGCCTTCTCTTTTGCCAAGTCTTGTCTTCAACTATTTTATCATTTCTTTTTATCTGGCTGGTGGATTTTGTTTGTCTTAGCTTTCAGGAACCTGCTTATTGACACCCTCAGGTTAGGAGGTGAGAACTAGGGTCTTGGGGTAGGATTCTTTTTCCCAGGCTCACAATCCCTTCCTCCCTCATCACTACTTACAGCCTCACTTTATGAGCTTTAGGCCTGTATCTCCTTCTTGAGCCACGGACCTGTAAATTCCCTAAATTTCTCCTTTGGCTCCTACATGAGAAAGACCTTTTTCTGTTCCAAGTTTTCTTTCTCATACTTCATATTTCTCTCTCTCTAACCTTCCTTCTGGAAATTTCTGTGTTCAGTGCCTAGTTTTTTTCTCTCTTTTTCTTGACCTCTTCTCTCAATTCCTGGCTGATCTGCCCCAAACAAATTACCCTGAGTCACAGTGTAGTGGCTAGATTTGTGACTGATGGTTACGCAGCATCCTCAAATTACTGCTCAAGATGAATACCAGACCTTGGAGCCCAAGAATAGAGGTCTCCGTGGCCCCTTCTCTGAGCTTAGCTTTCCTACACACTGTCACCAGCATAAAGTTCTTTTCCAGAATGCCTCTCTGATCTAGTACTGATCCTATACTCCTAGACCTCATCACATTGACCAAGCTGGAAAAACAAACTCTCTCTGGAGTCAATAGTCTCACAGTCCTGCTCTAACTATACTGGTTCCATGCATCTCATTTTCTCAGTCACCTGAATATGACCTATGCCTCCTGCCTTGCCAGGAAAGCAGTCTAGTCAAATATAAATGTACTGTCAAAATCTCTTAAACAGAGAATATGCATATATAGAACATTCTTTTCCTCTATTCAAAGTAGGACTAGACACTAACCACCTAAAACTCTAAGAAGTAATTGAATAATATTCACAATTACCCTGATTTTATAGGGAGGATGTTGAGGTGCAATGCCTTGCACAGAGTAGGCATTTAAAAACACGTTTGTTGAATTCAATTGAGAAACAATGGAGTGAAGCATTTTGCAAAAACACAATTCACAGTAACAGCCCCATACATAACTGCACCTTGCTTCTTTCCCACAGACAAAAAGCTATAAAAAAAAAGAAAGAATTTGCAAAAACCAGATTTGTAAATCAGATAAAATGAAGCAGGGGATAATTGTGCATCTTTAAACATCTTTGAGGCTTCCTAAACTAAGAACATAGAGCTTGGTATTTCTTAAATTTCAAATATGCCCGTTACCAATTACTTGTTTACAATGAATTTTTATAGCAAGATATCTCAATTTGTGAATTCTGGCCATTGGATACGCAACCCTCTAATGAGACAATAGTCAGCTTTGGTTGTAAAGCTTTGTGACATTTAAGAGTGTTTACTTTATGTATCTCAAAAAACATAAAATGCTTCTCACACAGTAAAAAATGCTTATTGGATACATTTCCAAAATATGCCAAGAAAAAGTCCTAAGTGATATATCTTTCTCTGTAATAGAATAACACCCTTTTTGTTTTTTTGATGAGCTATTGTTTATAAATGTGGGTCAAATTAAATTATACTTAATTTAAGTGGATTTACAATACTTTGATGAAAGCTGTCAAATAACATACTTTTCCTCAGAGGAAATAATCCTGAAATCATTTTTTTTTCCTTCGATGCCTGTGAAATCTCACAAAGCAATCAGGGTCCCAATGACTTCTAATGTGAAAATTCCTTTGTTTAGCCTTCTAATGTGAAAATTCCTTTGTTTAGCCTTCTAATGTGAAAATTTCTTTGTTTGGCATATAAAGCTTTTTTCAATCTATCCCTAACCCACTTTTGAGCTTCCTTGCACATTACTCTCTTCTATGCATACCATGGTCCACCCAAACTGGCCTCCTTACTATTCCTCTCATAACATGATACTCAGTCTCCCATATCCAAGCCTTGGCACTGACCCTATGCCTGCAATGTATTCCCTACTCGTCTCCTTAATCTTTAGTTTTCTTCAAAGGTTCACCTCAAGCAAGCACTATCTTCTGCTATCCTAATGGCTGCACTGCTAATGTCTCCCCTTCAAAATCACTCTGTATCTGTTTGTGTATGTGTACACACACACACACACACACACACATATATATATACACACACGTGTGTATATAGCATATGTATATACACATATAAACAGTATACATACAATTTATGTTTATGTGTATATATACATGTGTATGTATGTGTGTATATACATATGTATGCATGTGTATATGTATGTATAGTCTTCCTCCGTAGGGGCACAGTAGGCAATTCATAAATATGCTTGATTGAAGAAGGAATGACTCAAGAATCCTTTCTTGTTAATGACAAAATTGCCACTACACTTTTGGTACATATTCAGCAGTGACTCGGATGAAAGCATTGATGGCATGCTTATCAAACCTGCAGATGACACAAAGCTAGAAGTGATATCTAACACAGTGAATGGCACAGTTAGAATCCTAAAGCATCTGGATAAGCTGGAGCACTGGGCTGAATTCTAAAAAGATGAAATGTGTTACGGATCAATCAACCCCACAACTGGAAGATGGTGAAGTCATGGACAGACTGCAGTTCTGTAAAAGAGTTGGGAATTTTGGTGGACTAAAAACTCAGTATAAGTCAGCACTGTGATGTGGAAGCCAGAAAATTTAATGCAAAATTGGGCTGTATTACATGGGCATAGAATACAGGAATAAGAAGGTGTTGGTTCTACTGTACCTTGCCTTCATAAGACCTCATCTGGAGTGGTTTTTGTTTTTTTGTTTTTTTGTTTTTTTTTTAGTTTCATGCACAGTGTTTTAAGAAGGACATTTGCAGGCCTGAGAGAGAGCAGAAGAGGGCAGCTAGGATGGTGAAAGGCCTTTAGTCCAAGACATATGATGATTGGTTGAAGAAATCAGGCATGTTTAGCTTGGCATAAGGAAAAACCCAAGGGGGACATGATAATTGTCTTCAAATATATGATAGGCTAGCAGATGGAGGAGAAATTAGGCTGTGTTTGGCCCCAGAGGTCAGAACCAAGAACAGTGAGTAGAAGTTGCAAAGAAGCAAATTTAAGCTGGATATCAGGTAAAATTTCCTAAAAATTAGAACTGTGCAAAAATGAAAGGGGCTACCACCTCAAGAGGTGGTGGGTTTCCCCTTCTTGGAGATCTTCAACCAGAGGCTGGCTGACTTGTGGAGTACGTTATAGTGGGAATTCAATTAGATGGTCACTGAAGTCCCTTCCCCCACTAATATGCTGTGATTCTGGAACCTGAATATATGTTTAATGCCTTGGGTAGAATGTCCCCCCAAGCCTCTACCACCACCAGTATCACCACCATCTAAGGACACCATGCATGAACAAATGCATGGGAGATGCCATCAAGGAATAAAAACAGACTGAAATGAATCTAATACAATGATTTTTTCTCCATCTCTGTCTCTGTGTGTCTCTTTCCCTCTTTCTTTCCTCTAATATCCTCCTCTCCCTTCTCCCCTCCCCTAACCTCTCCCAAGTATCTGTGCAACGGTAGTGAAATGGTGTAGTCTTTAAATATCAGCTGAGTAGTTCTAGTTGTAGGTGGCCTCCAGAGGGAGCACAAAGATGTGGCCCTCACCATGTGAACTAAAATCAACTGCCCAATGGCCCTTCTTTGGTTATTGTTGTAACTACAGCTCATAAGCCTAGCATAATGGCATACCTTCAGAAACATCCAGTGGTTTGACTTCAACCCTTGGGCTTTGGCCAGTGAAGAGTGGTCCTGAGCAACTACTTCAGTATGCTTCAAAAAGGAGATCACAGATTGTCCTGGCCATTCCTGTGGCAAATGGAAAGGAAAATAAATATACAACTATATAACTAGTAGCTATTTCTTTGTGCTTATAGATGTATGGCTCTTAGTTCCATAAATTTCACCTAGAAGAATCTTATAGACTTATTTTATAGGCAGCTAAGTAACACAGTGGATACAGCACCAGACCAAAAGTCAGAAGGACCTGAGTTCAAATCTGCCCTGAGACACTTACCATGTGACCCTGGGTAGGCAAATCACTTAACATCTACCTACCTCAGTTTCCTCATTTGTAAAATGAGGATAAGAGCATCTACCTCTCAGGGTTCTTGTGAGGATAGAATGAGATAATATTTGTAAAGCACTTTGCAAACCTTAAATTTAAATACAAATTTAAGCTGCTACCATTCTTCATCATCATCATCATCTTTAATCCACCCCATCTTTTCAGGGTCCAAGTGGAGACATGCTGAGGAGATTTATAATGGAATAAACTGTTGTTCAGTTGTTTCAGTCATGTCTAACTCTTCATGATCTCTTATGGGGTTTTCTTGGCAAAGATATGAGAGTGCTTAGCCTTTTCCTTATCCAGCTCATTTTACAGATGAGGAAACTGAGGCAAACAGTTAAGTGACTTGCCAGGGTCACATAGCTAGTAAGTGTCTGAGGCCAGATTTGAACTCAGGAAGATGGGTCTTTCTGACTCTTGGCCCAGTGCTCTATCCACTGTGTCACCTACCTGCCCCAATAGAACCAATAAGAAAGGACTAATATAGGAGTTGTGGGAATTAGGGGGCACACTAATTCACTGATAGTGAAAGCATGAATTGGTCCAACAATTCTGGAAAGCAATTTGAAATTTTGCAAAAAGAGTAACTAAAATGTCTCAGAGATTCCGCGTCTAGGCATATTCCCAAGGAGGTCAATGACAAAAAAAGAAAGTTCCCTAAATATTTATAATAGCATTTTTTGTAGCAGTAAAAAATCAGAAACAAAATTGGTGCCCAACAATTGGGGAATAATTAAACAAATGGTGGTACCTGAATGCAATAGAATAATACTGTGCTATACGAAATGATGACTATAATGAACATAGAGAAGCATAGGATGACTTGTATAAACTGATGCAAAGGGAAGGAGGAAAACCAGGAAGACAATACACATAACTACTATAACAGTGTAAATGGGAAGAATGCTAAACAACAAAACAACTAAAACTGAATGATGACAAATTAAAATGACCAAGCTTGGCTTTAAAGGATATATGAAAGGATATCTCCTACCACTTCTTTATAGAGGTAGGAGATTATGGCTGTGGAACAACTATAGTAACAGAATTTTTCAATAACTTGATTGGTTTTGCTAAACTTCTTTTCTCCTTTTTATTTTTTATTATAAGGGATGGTTCTCTGGGAGGAAGATGGAGGAAGTTTACATCAGGAAATAAAGGTGATATAAAAATGAAAGACAGCAATAACATTTTTTTTAAAAGAGGAGCAGCTAGGTGGTGGCCCAGTGGATAAAGTACCAGCCCTGGAGTCAGGAGGACCTGAGTTCAAATGTGACTTCAGACACTTGACACTTACTCTCTGTGTGACCCTGGGCAAGTCACTTAACCCCATTGCCTAGCAAACAAAACAAAAAAATAAAAAAGAGAAAAGAGACAATATCCACAATGTATCTTACCTCTATATTTTATCTATTCTATTCTCAGTAACACTTTCACTCAGAAGATGTCCCCTAATTGCAAGGTTGGGTTGTCTTGGGTCTCTTGGAGTCACAGCTCCTGCCCTGACCTAATATATTCGGAATTAACATTGATACCATCACCATAATATCACTGTCTTAGTATCAGAGGTTTCAGAGCTGAATTAACTTTCAGATGAAGAAACTTTCAAGTAAGGAAACTATTTGGCCTTCTCTGCAACTTACATTATTAGAGAATTGTCTAGATCGCTGCAAGGTTAAGTTACAGCCAGAATGTATTAAGGGCAGAACTTGAACCCAGGTCTAGGTCTCTTGTAAATCCACTATATCACACTGCCTCTTAAGTATATGATTACATGTAAATTCCCATGGAAGATAGCTTCCTCTAAATTTCACTGGCTTCATGGTTTTCAATAGCCCTTCCCCCCAAAGTTTTTTTTCACATGAAGAGTCAAATAAATTTATTAATCTTTCAGGAAGATAAACAAGTATCAAAGAAGCCACTTACAAACAAATGTCGTCACCAATAGTCTGGATGCCTGAAGATATGAATACATTTTACTGGACTGAAAGACACCAGGATGTGATTTTGTTTTCCTGCCCTTGCCAACATTTCCATGCATTGAGGTGCTGAAATTCTGAGTAACTCC
This sequence comes from Vombatus ursinus, assembly GCF_900497805.2. Taxonomy (NCBI): domain Eukaryota; kingdom Metazoa; phylum Chordata; class Mammalia; order Diprotodontia; family Vombatidae; genus Vombatus; species Vombatus ursinus. The sequence continues at coordinate 28,426,554 of NW_020954580.1, read as the reverse complement.
CAACTTTGAGGTCAATAAAGACTCCCTCCCCACAAAAAAATGATGAAGAGGACCTCAGGGACTGAAAAGGAGAGGGAAACATTTTTGCTATTTAAAAAAATCCTCAATTAACTGTGAGTTCATCCACAAGAAACATTCCCCCATTCAGTATCTCTGCATAGCCTTAAAAGTCCAAAGGTTTCCAGTGTATGCTCTTCTGGGTCCAAAGGTAAGTTGTGTTCTATGTGGTGAATCAGTTGCTCTATAGCTCATAATGGCAGCCTAGATGCACAAGGGCAAGCCTTATCCACAACTGCTCTCTACTCTAACCCCTAAGGAATACATACTCACTGTAAGAGGGATAATTAGCTGAGTGTCCCTGAGACTAGTCTTCACAGTTTTCACATAAAAAATCTCCTCTTACATAAGACACAAAATTTTTAAAAATCCCCCTCATAGATATCACTGAGTCACTCAATTACCTCTGGGACAGATATAAATTATGCATTCTTTGATTCTCTTTAAAATTTTAGAGGCACATGGGGACAGAGAAGCATCTCAATGGTACTAAAAATATAAGATATTCCAGAAAGAAACAATAACTTGTATGATATTAACTGCTACAAGAGCTCCGAAGGCTCCCTGCTTGGTCAAGGGAAACGCATAAAGCACGGAAACCTAACAGCAGGCTTGCATGCTAATGGCTGCTGGTGACAAGGACTCATTGAATGTCACTGCTTCACATACTATGTGCTGTTCATTTTTCTTATCTATGTGACCTCTCCTTTCCAATGACTGATGGAACTCCTGAGAATTAGCATCTCTCTCTGTCTGGGCATCTGCCACCAGGAAGGCACTCAGAAGGGTCTATTCAACAACCCTTCCAATTCTCCCACCCTCCCCTCACCCCGGTACCAAATAAAATCAGCAACCATCCTACTCTCTGGGAATGGGGAAGGTTATTTCTCTTATATTATGGGAAAAGCTCCTTGGCAAATCCTCAGAGCTGATTAGGTTTCTATCTCTATGAGCTTCCAAGTCTAGCCATCACACGTATATTCCTATTTCAGAGTTGGGCTTAAAATGTTCATAATTGGTGTGAATAGAATGCAAGAGCTGTCGCTGCAAGAATAAAGAAATTTCAGTGTTCTAATGCCCTGCTGCTATGATGACCTATTTCACACTAACATCTGTTCAGTGCTGATGAACCACTCCAGATGTAAGCTGGCAAAACTGCACTGCCAGGATGGTGTGCAGACAGCCACCTAGTGCTGCAGATGCTTCCTTCCCTGGCTCTCACTTAACATGGGCCTGATTAATTTTTCCTCTGCTTTGTCAATTACTTGGCTTATACAAGTATCTTTGAAAGACTCAGAATCTTAACATATCGTTCACCTTAGATTTTGCTGATCTCAGTAAAAACATCCAAATAAATGAGTCCCACAGAAGAAAGTGAATTTTCAGCATCAGCTTTCTTCAGGTATTTTCAGGTAAGATTTTGGAAAGTCTAATGATGAACTGGAAAGAAAGTCAAACTTCAGAATCTTACATTAACTCTTTTTCTGAGGACTGACCACCATTAATTTTTTAAATTAAAAAAATATATATTTTTGAACCACTGTTCAGATACTAAAATGCTCCCCACTGTCACCAAATACATGCAACATCTGTGTAAAATGCCTTCAGCCCTTGACCTAATGAGGTTAGTGACAGGGATATGGATGACCAGAACAGCCAACAAAATACAAAAACCATTCTGTTCATGAAGCACAATATTTCTCCTGTCATTTAACCAATTTCTCCCCCTCAAAATGACAGCATGGACTACAAATCTCCAAGGCTAATGCTTCACTTGACAGACTAAGTGCTACTTAAAATATAATAATATATGTGTCAATCTAGTAGGAATGACAGAGGTCATACGAGGGACTTTTCAGGTAGGCGAGGGTATTAAAAGGTTATAAAAATGACGATCACAAAAGCAAAGAACCATGTTACAAAACATTCTTTCCCAACCAATTATTAGAAATTCAGGCATTGTCATGGGGTGCTACAAATCTCAGAATCTACTCTTCTGGACCATTTAGTAGCACATGCCTAGCCTTACGACTTGACCTTCAGGGGACAATTCACCAATTTCCCATGATATCTATGTGTTGAGTAAAAATCAACAATGGAAGTTGCTCTTCAAAGTAACTGCCATGGATATTGGTTCTAAAAAGAGAGCATGGAGGCTTTTGTTTTTAGTTATTTGCAATTGACTGAACGTGAAAATATTCTAGACAGTTCTACTGTATTGAAGATTTGAAAATATCCAAAACAAACAATTTTGTTTTCAACCTCAATCCCAGTCAGAGCTTTCAAATACCCATGACCTCTGAATTCTCAGAGAAGGAAAACCATTATTTTTCCAAAAAAATGTTTAATCAGCATTTAAGTTTTCTCTTAATAGAAGCAATTGTATCACAAGGAAAACATGCATTTTCGCCTGTCAGAATGTTTAAGCCAATGGGTATCATTAGTTACTGATAAAAAACAGGGTTTATAGGTCACAGGACTAGTGGAGAAAGTAAAGTATTGCAGAAAGAATAAAACATTAAAAAATATAATAAGCAAGGCCAAGGAACACAGAAGAGAATTTGGACCTAGATAATTCATTTGACAAAAGGTATCTTAATAAACTCAAGAAACAGAAAGGCAAATGAGAGGCAGCTGCTAATAAAAATAACAAGTGGGTGGAGGAAGTTAAGCCGTATTGGATTCAGGATGTTCTAACCAAGTTCTAACTACATTTTAAAGATAGTGCAAAAAAGAAGACGGATATGTATCTTATCAGTTGTCCTAAAAAGTTTTTTCTACATCTTTAAAATTGATGATGATTTTAAAATTTCCCAAATATAATTTAAATCAGAAATAACAAGAACAGTCTATAGCACCTTAGAGAAGAAGTTCTTAATATTTTTTGTACCACATAGCCCTTTGGCAGTCTGGTGAAGCCTAGGGACCCCCTTTGTAGAATGATGTCTTTAAATACAAAGTAACATATATAGGATTACAGAGGAAACCAATTAAATAGAAGTAAAGTTATCAAAATATAGTCTTAAAAATCAAGCTCACAGACCCCAGGTTAACAACCCCTGCCTTACAGCATAGAATAAATAGGGAAATAAGGACAGCTGACAAAGAAAACTGGTCATTTATTAGATGTGCACCTTGTACTTTAGAAGAGATCATTTTAAAAAATTCAGAAACAGAATAGGGAGAATCTCAATGCCTAGAAAGAAAGAAAAAGATTCTCAAGAAGGAAATTCTGCAGATTTAGTTGAAATTAATCCTAATAAGTTACAAAAAGGGGAGCTTGGGGGGGCCCTAAATAGATGAATATGGCTATACAAGAAACTCATTAATGAAATCAGATTTTTAAGTCATGGAAAAGAGTTGGAAGTGAGGGCAAGTAAAAGAACTAAAGCCTATGTGTGTGGTGAACAGTAAAAAGATAATATATGACAATGTATCAAGAACCATCAACTTTCTCAGCTGAAGAAATGGGACTTGAAATAAGCAAATACCCAATTTCTATAAAGAGGAAGAAAATGTGGCACTATGCATTAGATGATGGTGAGCTTCATATTGATTTCTGGTAAAATTCCTAGACTATATTATTAAAGAAATAATTTGTGAGCATGTAGAAATAGAACCAATCACTACCAATGAGGGTTTGTTCATTAAGAACAAGTCATCTTAAACTGACATCATTTCCTTTCTTAATAGAATTACTAGATTTGTAGATGGGTGTGTAGCATGTGCAAATTTCAGTAAGATATATTTTATAGAAAAATAGAGATCTATTGACTGGATGATAATACAGTTAGATGGAGTTTACTTGGTTGACTGACCAAACATGGTCAAGTTGATGTGGAAGTAATTTTGTGGTGAAATACAGTAGCAATCTGACTCTCTCCCTGGCCCATTTACATTCAGTAATTTTATCAGTGACTTACTTGAAGTCCCTGCTGCTCATTAAATTTGCAAATAATGCAAAGAATCGGGTTACTGATACATGAAACAGTCCTAGAGAATTGAGTACCTCAGGCTCAGAAAGTATAAAGGGTGAAGGGAATGTTGCAGTGAACTGCAAGCATTGTAGTATTTTTATGGTCTCTTCTAGGCTCAAAGAAAAACTACATGTGTTCAAATCAAAAGCTGATCGCCCTACTTGGAAAAGAGAAGAGGCTGGAGAGATGATTCATGAAGTGTTCCTTAAAGAATGAAAGAAACGGAAAGCAAATAAGAAATACAAACCTCTTTCAAAAGTCTTAAAAGGCAGAAGAAAGTGAAACAAAAAGATGGGGGTGTGGGCCCATTGAACTTTTGGTAATAGTTTTAATCAATACCTCTTCCTGTTGGGAGTTGTTCTGGACCATCTCAGCAAGAATCAGGTTACCAAGCTTCATGAAAGAGGATTCATTGGATCTACAGGGCCATCTCTGTAGAGGGCTACAAAGGTATCTGTCTACATCTACCTAACATGAATAACAGGGAAGTGATGCTGTCTTCTCCAATTGTGCATCCGCGGCATAATGGACAGCACTGTGAGACCTATCAAACATTCTGATTACCTCATTGATTACCTATGGCTGGTATTCATGAAGGGATGAACATCACAATGGAAATAAAACATCTTTAGAGTTTATAAAGGTCTAAGCATGAAACTAATGTCTTTAGGGATTCTTGGTGTTTTCCTCCCTGCTACTGCTGATTAAAGGCTATTTTTAAAAAGTGGATATTTCTTTATCAGGAAACACAGTCATCCAAGGAGCATTTATTAAGTGCCTACTATGTGCCATGCATTGTGCTAAATAGTTGTTGTTGTTCGTCCTTTGTTCTCGAAGAGGACCAATGACATCAGGAGGGTGATGTCTTGACTTGTAAGTAAATTGTATTTAAGTGAGGCAGGACTGTGCAAAGTCATCAGCCTCACTTTTTTGGAATACAAAAAAAAAAGGCAGAAGACAGTACTCGCTCTCAAGGAGCTCACAATCTAATGGCGAAGACAGCATGCAAACCACTATATATACAAACAAGATATGTTCAGAATAAAGACCCTTCAAAATGTTAGCCTGTGAGTCTGACTTTGGCTCCTGGGTAAAATTTTGAAACACGTGTTTTTTTGTTTTTTGTTTTTTTTTTTGTGAGGCAATCAGAATTAAGTGACTTGCCCAGGGTCACACAGCTAGTAAGTGTCATGTGCCTGAGGCTGGATTTGAACTCAGGCCCTCCTGACTCCAAGACTGGAGCTCTATCTACTGTACCACCTTGCTGAAACACATTTTTAAAGAGATGATTTCTAAGCACTAAGAAAGGGAAAAGGTGATCACTAAGGGCATGGATTCATTAAGAAGGCATGCAAGATTAACCTCATCTGAATTTTTGACAGGGTTACTGGTCAACAAGACAGTTAATAAAGTTTTTCATTATATCCTTGTACACAAGATAGATATATGTGGATGGACTGGACAAATGCACAATTATTTTAAAAGACGGCTGAACAGCTGATACAAAGGACACTAATTAATGTATTAAATTTAACCTTAGGCTAAGTCTACAGTAAAGAGGCTTAGAAATTTATTATTGGCCCAGTCCTGTTCAATATTTTTATTGATGACTAGAATGAAGGTTTAAGCACAAATTTACCAAACTGTAAGTAACACAAAGCTGGGATAACCCACCACCTAAGTGAAAGAATTGAGATTCTAAAAGTTCTCAATAACTTAGAATAATGGGTCAGATCTAATAAGATGAAATTTAATAGTATGTAAAGTCCTACAATGAGGTTACAAAAACATTAAAATGTACAGTATTTGGGAGGATTAGATAGACATCACATGAAAAAGATGTAATGATTTTAGGAGTATTTTATATAAAAGTGAATATACATATTTATAAACAAGTAGGGTGAACCTGAGAAGAGTGTCACTAGGTTGTACATCAAATGTACATCTCAACTTTCAAAATTACTTTATTATATATTTAAAAGGAATATCAAATTGTATGTAATAGATTCACAGTTTCATGTGCCATCATCTTTTTGAATTCTACTATGTTATGGAAATGTTTGTTTTATTTCATAAATTAAAAGTAAAATAAAAAATAAATATAATTAATTAATTAAAATAAATTAAAAACAAATAAATAGTTACAGAATTCTATTGAAGAATGTTTGCTTGTATCTAAAGAGCAGAGGCAGCAATTAGGAGGGGGAATCAACTTAAGAGCTGCAAGCTAGTAGTAACTACAAATTTTAATTGTGCATAACTAACTGGCCATTCTCCTGAGACCACTGCGACCTGAGGCAGGCACGCCTGAGAGAAGACCAAATGGCCAAGAAGGCGTTTTCAAGAGTCCAGCTGTCAGTGGCCTTGTGACCCAGATTCATCTCTGTGATCAGAGACTCTCTGATAGCTAGGTAACACATGGACACACACACACACACACACACACACACACACACACACACACACACA
>NW_020954580.1:28402598-28420041 GCF_900497805.2 Vombatus ursinus | reverse complement strand
ACACACACACACACACACACACACACACACACACACACACACACACAATACCCAGGAAAACAGATACCCAGATTCAAAGTTATACCACAGAAAGGTCCCATTTGACTCTGCATCCTGTAAAAGACAAACTTGGTTGGTCTATAATAGAAATATAATGGACTAGCCTTTTATTCCGGGAAAGATTCCCTACTTCTCCCAGATTTTATGAGCTAACTGTAGAAAATCCAAGTGTGAGAGACAGATGCAGTCTTTAGGGCTACTGTCCAAAGTTTCTGCTTTGCAGCCCCTACTGTTCAATTACATTGGTTTCTTTACTATGTTCACATCATTTTTGTTACGAATTGTCTGCTCTGTCAAGGCAAAATAAATCAATAAGTTATAAAAATATAAATTTTAAGAAGGCATTAGTAAATTTCTTGTATATGTAAGTCATCATGGTAGGCTCTTAATATCCTGTGGCTAGAACTTAATACATGAGGTCCTAGTAGACACCTCCCTCTCCCAAAAAAAAGGTTAAATTTGCCTCAGAAAATACATCTGTTTATCCACAAGGAGAGCTTATTTCACCTGAAAGAATATGCCCCATTTTTTTCACCTTCAGAGTTATTCATTTATACCACATCACACTATATTGAATACATGTTGTAATGAATCATTTTTGAAAGGGAAATGATAATGGCTATCATAAAAGAAGTGTGTAATGAAGAACTGTTATAAAATACGACAAACTTACCTCTAAATATTCTCTGGAGACATATGCAAGAAAGATCGGGTTTTGGGTATGATGCTTCTTGGTTATCCTCACACACACACACACATACATACACACACACACAAACACATACGCATATAGTTTTCAGAACAGAGTTCACTACCATTCTCTTCAACTTCTCTGCGCTTCCCTGAGAGACCACAGAGCAAACACCAGAATGGAAGAGGTGTGTGTGGGGAGGGAGGAGCAGGTAGTCCAACAATTATTCCTGCCGAGACACATGCAAATGACTAATTGTAAAGCATTGGTCAAAAGGCAAACTGAGTGTGATCAATTAGTCAATCAATCAAGTATTTATTGAGTACCTACTATGTGCATTTAATAACTCTGTTAGGGATGCAAGTAGAAAGAATGAAACCATCTTTACACATAAGGAACTTATAATGGGGGATATAGCAATTTCATATCAAAAGCTATGCAGCACATATATAAAGTGAATAAATACAAATATTATAAAGAAGTTAAATAAAGGAAGTTTGGGAAGGAGGGCAGTTGGGAGAGATGAGGAAAGGCTTCATCCAGAAGATGGTATCTGAGCTGCACCAAAAAAGAAGAGAAAGACAGTCTGAGGTAGAAATAAGGGGGGATTCATTCCAGGCTTGGGGGCTAACCAGGGCAAAAGCACAGAGACAGGGGATGGAGTGTCATGGGTAAGAAACAGAAAGAAGGCCCATTGGGCTGAATAATACATTTGGGCATGGGAGGAGAAGAAGAGGGTAGGTAGACACAGGAATAACCCATGAAGCTGGAAAGATAGGTTGGGGCCAGGTTACACAGGTTTTAAAAGCTAAAAGAGAGCTTATATTTTATCCTAGAAGCAATAGAAAGCCCCTGAAATTGGTTGAGTAGGAGAATCACATGGCCAGATGTGCACTTAAGAAAAATTATTTTAGCAGGAGTGTGTGGTATAGACAATTTGAGCAAGGAGAGACACGGCCTTCAAATGGAAAGTAAAAAAAGTCTTGCTGAATCACATTCAATACCTTTTTTGGCAGATCTAATCATATATACGCTCAGGGTGTTGGTGAGAAGAGGGAAAGAGGAACATGTAAAAGTCCTATAAACACGGGAGTTTTTGTGACCCAAGTAAGATCACGCAAGTCATAGAATCATAGAATCCTTAGGACTGAAATATACCTTTGAGATCATCTAATCAAATTCAATAATAATTAAAATGTTAATTAAGTATCTAATAGTGGTGAGACACTGTTCTAGACTTTGAGGATTGAAAGAAAAAAAAAATCAAAGCCCCTACCCTTAAGAAGCATATACTCTTAGGGCAGCTAGGTTGCACAGTGGGTAGAGCACTGGCCCTGAAGTCAGGAGGACCTGAGTTCAAATCCGGCCTCAGACCAAACACTTGACACTAGCTGTGTGACCCTGGGCAAGTCACTTAACCCCAACTGCCTAAAACAAAACAAACAAAAAAAAAACCAAGAAGCATGTACTCTGCTGAGAGATAAGAAGTGATAGAAGGAGCATTTCTTCCATTTTATAGATGAGGGAGGCTAGAGAGATGAAAGGGTCTCCCTGAGTCCACAAAGCTAGGGTAGAGTAGCTTAAGACTAGAACCTAGGTCTGATTCTTTCTATGATAGCCAGGCTAAACTACACTTCCTAAAATGTTCTGAGATATAGCCATATAAAAATCTCCATATGTAAGAAAGGTAGGAAGTTTGGAAGTTGTTGCTGGTTTCTCTAATCTTCATGAAAGGCCTGAAGAAAAACCGCCGTTTTAAAATTTCATTTGCTTCTTCAAATTCTTTCCTCACTTCCATCCCTTCTTCTTTTTTTCCCCTGGAAGTCACTAATAAAGGCAAAGAAAGGGCCAAAATCCTAGACATCTGATCTCTCTTCTGCTCTAAAATAATAAATCAAAATATATTTAACTCAGTATACATTTTAAAGCATATTTTTATTAAGCTCACTTGACTTCTGTGCATTGGGAACCCTTTGGATTTCTTTTATCCCCCATCTAATCATGTAATCAAAATACTACTGCATCTCAGCAGGGAACATACCATCCACCTCTTCCTACCATCTGAAATCCATTTTATTAGACTGCTTTTATGAGGCTTCCTTTCCCTTTCCTCTCTTCCATTAATCCCTAAACTCTTCTCAGCAGGATCGAGTTAACTATCTCCCAATGTTGTTACTTGTGAGTTGCCATTTATCACAGAGGCTGATGTCAGGACCCTGGTGATTTCAGGAAGGGGCTGCAGCGGACATTCCTCAGTGATTAGCTATGGACTCCGAGCTGGTCTTCTTCACCACCAGCCTCTTCAGAGTAAAATACCAGTCAAGGAAGTCGGCTTTTTCTCTGCTGGGAAACTACTTATCACTTCTAACTATTAACTATTTAACTATTAACCAGAATAAGGACAAAGTGAATCATAATTTTATTTAAAGGCTCACTGCTGAGGTACAGCAAGAGTTTAGGGATTACATCCTAGAAATGTATCAGTATAATTAATGCAGGGACTGACCAAAGAGGGCTCAATTCTAGGAACATAAGAAGTCGGTGAATAGTCTTCCCAATAAATGTTCTTTTGCAAAACTGATGATAGTTGGTTAAATGATACTGGGGTGCTAATGACTGCAGGGTGTGGATAAAAGAGAGATACTAGGTATAATTGATGATTGATATTTGGGAGAAGATAGAGAGGTGCCTTAATTTTGTGGCATTATAAAGACACTCTAACCCCTTCAACGGAACCTCTAGTATCCTGAGAAAAGATCTATCTAATCTCAACTACTAGTAAGCATATGAGTTGAGAAAGTAAGCCCAGATTCTCACTACAGTAATAGATTATATAATCCCTAATAACCTATCTCTACAATCAATCCTATGACCCTGTGATCTCTAAGATTCTTTCTAACTCCAATATTCCACGTCTATGTTTCTAAAACACTCAGTGGCAATGAGTTTGGTAATAGAATTTAAAGTCCTATATTTTTTATTCAGATTCTTGGAAAATAATCTAAACCATGAGTTCTTAGCTGAGGGTTTGCAAATTTTTAAAAAAATTTTGATAACTGTATTTCGATATAATTGGTTCTCTTTATCATTTTATATATTTGATTATATGCATTTAACACATTATTATGAGAAGCCATGACACAAAGATTCAAGACAGCCTGATCTAAAGTTGCCTGACTTGTTTTTATTAAACTGTGTCTATACCAAGAACTCTTGGAAGAATTGGAAAATTACCATAAAAAATTACAAAGAGTATAGGGCTTCCGTTTTTGGATAGGCTTTTTAGTCTAGTAGATCAGGAGTATGTGAAAATTTCACAAAAATTATTAAGTGCTTGCTCCATACAAAATCTGTGCTAGGTATTTGGCATATTAAAAACAAAAACAAAACAAAATGGCCCTTGACCTCAGAGAGTTTACATTCTACTGGGGGATATAACACGTATACAAGTATAAATAAAATATGTACAAAATAATACAAAATAATTTTGAGGAGAAAAAGTACTAAGAACTGAGGAAGGAGGTAATCATAGAAGGTCTTATCTTGGAGGTGGTCTCTGTGCTGTGCTTTGAAGGAAGCTAAACTTCTCTGAGCCAGAGGAGAAAAGGGGATGAATTTGAGCTGTCAATTGTGGAAATGAAAGCAAAAGATGACTTAGTCAGCAAACACTTAACTTACTTGCCAAGTGGAAAGATATGGCAGCCAAGAGCAATGTAGACTTAAAATATAAACCTGTTTATAAAATCTAACAGACAAGAAGAATGGAAGATTATAAATATTATGACCTAATTAAAAAAAAAAGTTGTGGTTGGATAAACCAGTTTAAATAAAGCTTGGAAAGATCCAACTGAGTAAAGTCACCCCAAGGGCATTTAAAGATGAAGCTGAAAGGGCAATAAATAGACAAAAGATGGGAAAAGATCAACAAAGATTTTTATAACAAACTTTCTTCAACATCAAGGAGAGGAGACTTTCCCCATCTGGATTCTAATTAACATCACAATCCCAGATGTGCTTGTAGAGTAAGTTAATGATGGTATTGAAGAAGCAAAGAAGGGAAAAGCAGCTGAACTAGACCAACTACACACAAAGGAGATTGAGAGTGAATAGATACTCAAGGTATCTGAAGAAAAGGAAGATGCCAAAAGCATGGGGAAAGAAATCTAATGATATATTATTGACTAAAAAACAGTTTGCTGAGAAAACAATAATTATTATTCCCTATGACTAATATTCCTGGAGAAGAAAAGAGCAAAACATTCTGGTATCTTTGCCAAGAAAACCCCATATGGGGTCATGACGATCAGACACGATTCAATGACTAAACAACAACAATGCCTAATTTCATATATGTATATAATTTTATGAGAATATTTGAAGGAAACAGGGTTTCACAAGTGATATTCAACAACTATGTTTTTACTACCACACAACTGACTGAAAGATGTAGAAAATGCAAGCTACCACTGTGCTGAGTTGTTAACTATTAAAAAAAAAAAGCATTTGTTTTGTTACAGCATAATATTATATTGAAGGGTCTCTTTCAACCAGATATATTTGGTGCATATCAAAGTTATATACGATTCCTTAACAGGAGAGATAAATGTATGTTCTAGATTTCTGATAATTAATAAAATGTGAGACATAAAATGAAGTTAAAGCTCATCAAAGGTATTTACCATTGGGCATAGAGGAGTTCCAGGGCAGAATGCAAGTGAAAGGAGTAAGTTCTCCAGCTATTCCGGTTTGTGAATTATATTGTACTAATTTCATCAAGCCTTAGAACAATGCAAAACTTCCTAAACTAGATTTATAATCAGTCAGAGTTTGGCCTTACTATCTACAAAAGAAAGACTAAGTGGATAAACAAGACTTACTGTTCATTTGGATGGGACTATAGAATAACATGACAGCTAGGTAGCACAGCGGATAGAGCACAGGGCTCGGAATCAGGAAGAGTCATCTTATCTTCGTGAGTTCAAATCTGACCTGAAACACTGACTATCTGTGTGACCCTGGGCAAGTCACTTAATCCTGTTCGAGTAAAATGAGCTAGAGAAGGAAATGGCAAACCACTCCAATATCTCTGCCTAGAAAACCCCAAAGGGGGTCACAAAGAGTCAGACACAACTGAAATGACTCAACAACAACAAAAATAGAACGGCTGTGAATTGGGCCAATCATTCCAAAAGTATATAGAGTTATGCTAAAAAAAAAAAATCGTCTGAAATGTCTACATTCTGAGATACAACTAGGTAGGTGACCCAAGGAAATTGATAATTTTAAAAAGACCCTATATATATGCCAAAATATTTATAACGACACTTTCGGCTGTAGCAAAGAATTGGAAACAAAGTAGACGCCCAACAATTAGGAAATGGCTAAACAAATTGTGTTATATGAATGTAATGAAATATTACTGTTCTATAAACAATATTGAATATGATGAATTCCAAATAACATGAGCAGATTTAAACTGATGCAAAGTGAAGTAAGCAGAACCAAGAAAATAACACACACAATGCCCATAATAACATAAATAGAAGGAATAATAACAAAACAATTGACACCAAAGAAGAAATATGAGCATGCATTTCCTCCCATTCTTTGCAGAGGTTGTAGGGGAGAAAGGGTGTAGGATATGAGGAATGGAAAACTGAATATGTCAAATTTGGTTTATATATTGGTTAATTTTTACTGCTCTTTTCCCACCTCTTTTTATTTGTTGTTATAAAGAATGCCTCTATGTGATAGAGGTAGCAAAGATGTTGTTAAGTGTAAAATGATATCAGTTATGTAAAAACGAAATATAGCAATGAAATTTTCTTAAAAGAGAAAAAAAAGTGCCTATTGTTCAAACTATGACATGTAGTTTAATGGACAGCCTCTGAAGTCTTTTCTAATTGTATCTATCCCTTATTTGGGTAAAATATACCTTCTACCCATAGCTGAAAAAGAGAAGTCAACTAAGTGGTACAGTATGGAGGTACTTGGCTTAGTGTCAGAAAGACCAAGTTTGAATCCTTTCTGAGATACTGGCTAGTTCAGGCAAGTCCTTTAACTTTTCTGTGCCTCAGTTTCCCTATCTGTAAAATGGAGATAAAAATAACACTTACATCTCCCAGTCATCATGAGGATCAAATAGTATAATGTGTAAATTGCTTTGCTAACCTTAAAGCACTATATAATCACTAGCTATTATTATTCTAATTATGATATGATCTTTATTGATAAAGTTACATATTCATTTTGAATTTATTGTGGAATACTGCATAGGATGATGATCTGGATATAATTTCTAATGGCCATCTTTCTAATACTAACATCATTCTAATATTTTTTATTCTTATGTTTTAATACTAATGTTATTCTAATTCTCATTTTGATATATTGCTGTAATAAGATATTACAACAGCTAAAGAATTGAAACTAACAATTACCCAAAGGTCAAAGGTGAGTTTTTTGGCAGGCTCAAGGAGGCTATAAGATATGTAACAAATGCTGTCAAAGAAATGCATAAGTGAAAAAGAAGATGGGCTGGGCATGTGTTGAGAGCAAGAGATTAAAAATGAACAATCCATGTGTTACATTGGTATTGAAGAGATGATAAAAGAGAGGAAAGAAGGCCCTCATCACATTGCCCTTATGGCAAACTTATAAGAAGAGGAATAGCATAGGATGGAAAGGTCTGGATGGAAGGCATGGCCTCATACCATTGGAGGGAAAATGTATGTCACGGACAAAAATCCATGTGACTATCCTGAGCAGTTTTACAGATGATGGAACAAGGGGGCCAAGAAGGTCAAGTTATTTGTCCGAGTTAATAACTGGTATCTGTCACAGTTAATAAGCGGTAAAGCGGGGGCAGCTAGGTGACACAATGAATAGAGAACCGGCCCTGGAGTCAGGAGGACTTGAGTTCAAATCCGGCCTCAGACCAAAAACTTGACACTTACTAGCTGTGTGACCCTGGGCAAGTCATTTAACCCCAATTGCCTAAAAATAAAAATAAATAAATAAATAAAAATTAAAAAAAAAATAAAGCTGGGATGACAATGCTGGTCTTCTCATTTCTGCTTATATATACAGAAAGTCATAGGGGTATATGGGGTGTTCAGGGAGGGCTAGCACCTCTGCATGGGTGCTCATCCACCTTTAGTGTTTACTTGTCACCCAACTTTCACCTGGGGCTCCAAGACGCTGTAGTATGTGTAGTGGCCAAACTCCAGTAAAACCATTCAGCTGATGAGCTAAACAAGGTTGAGGGTAATCAACAGATCTCACACTAGTCGGTGAAGTAGGGGGATGTCTACCCCAAGAAGTGAAGACTTCCCTCTGAGAGATGGGTGGGTGAAAACAATTTGTTCCAACAGCCATCAATCAAGTCAGTTGAAGCAGGCACTATGGAGCGCTTATGGCCTTGATCAAACATCAAAGACACCAAGGTCATGCACTGAATCCTGGGCCATCTCTAGTTGGCCTGACATTGGTCTTCAGTGACTCTGGATGATAGAGTGAGGCTGACAACTTTGCACAATTCTGCCTCACTTAAATCCAATTCCCACCCAGGTCAAGACATCACTCTGTGATGTCATTGGTCCTCTTCAAAAATGTACGATGAACAACCACAATATATGTAGGGGATCTGTTATCATAATCATTTTAAATTTTAATGAATAAGATCACAGATGCACAGCTGGAAGCAACCAGCCAATAAGCATTTATTAAAAATACAATAAACATATTTTTTTAGGCAGTTGGGGTTAAGCGACTTGCCCAGGGTCACACAGCTAGTAAATGTCAAATGTTTGGTCTGAGACCAGATTTGAACTTAGGTCCTCTTGACTTTAGGGCTGGTGTTCTATCCACTGTGCCACCTAGCTGCCCCAAAAATACAATAAACATAATTAACATACTAATTGCTGTGCTAGGTGCTAAGAATACAAAAACAAAACCAAAAAAAGTACTTCCTTTCAAGGAGTTTACAGTCTCCTGAGGAGATACACTATGTAGACCTGTAACATAGGTACATTTATGACTATATTAAGAGGAACTAACACAAAAATTTCTAAAGGGGTCAGGAAATGTGAGGTGTCACATGAGTTGAACCTTGAAGAAAGCTAGATATTCAAAGTTGTGGCAGTGAGAAAAGAACACATTTCAGAAGTGGGGGACAGCCAATGCAAAGCATGTGAGTGAGTGAGAAAGGGAATGACAAATCTGGCAATAGTAGGCCAATTTATTTTGTTGCTGTTTGTTATTGTTGTTGTTTTGGGGCAATCCAGGTTAAGTGACTTGCCCAGGGTCACACAGCCAGTAGGTGTCTGAGGCTAGATTTGAACTGAGGTCCTCCTGACTCCAGGGCCTGGTGCTCTGTCCACTGCACCACTTTGCTGTCCCTAGCAGGCTAATTTGAAGGAATACAGAATGAATGAAGAAGAATGTGAAATAGGGGCAGCGAGGCGGGACAGCGGATAGAGCTCCAGCCTTGGAGTCAGAAGGACCTGAGTTCAAATGTGACCTCAGACACTTGACCCTGGGCAAGTCGCTTAACCCCAATTGCCTCACCAAAAATAATAATAATGATAATAATGATAATAATAATAATGATGATGATGATGATGATGATGATGATGATGATGATGATGATGATGATGTGAAATAAACATGGAAAGGTAAGCTGACGCCTACTTTAATTGCCAAGCTGGGAAATGTGTGTTTTTTCCTAGAGAGAAAAAAGAGTCATTGAAGATTCCTAAGCAGGAAAGAGTTTTTTGCTTTAGGACAATTCTTTTGGCAGTTCTATGGAGGATGGATTAGAGGGAAGAGGTAATTGAAGATCATTTAGCCTAACCCCCATCATTATACAGTTGAAAAAACAGAGATCCAGAGAACTGGAGGAAAAAAAAAAAGGTCCAAATTAATTAATGGCTTCTCAGGACGGTGAGTTTGGTGTCCATACACATGTATGTGTGTATGTATGTGTACACATGTAGAATCATACATATACACACACACAAACATGACCTAAGGTCACAGAGAGAGCAAGTAAGTAAATGGCAGAGTTCAGGTCCTTTGAGTCCAAACAACACTTAGATACTTTCTCCACTGTTCCAGCATTCACTGCTTGTGAGATTTTTTTAACTCCAATATTTTAGATTATTTTTGACATAAGGAATTTGTTTTCCTATGGAATTTTGAAAGATTTTGTACTCTGTGTGTGTAGGAATTAGCCTGAGCTTCTAGGAATTTATATTACAACTTTAGGAAATCTTTCTTTTAAGTGCTTATGCCCTATTTGACAAAGGTCCTAGTTATATTCAAGAACTATCACGGTTTAGATATTAAATAACTATTCCTTGATTTTGGAGGTTAGTTGTAGTCTATTAAGAATAGGAGTATCAAAAAAATTTAAAATTAAAAATTAAAACATTAAAAAAAAACCAGGAGTATCAAACTCAAATAGAAATGGGGATGGGGGCACTCAAATGTACACAGGATCCCTGAAGGTTGCATTTGGACTTAGAAAACCACATATTATTATTATCTATGATTTAGTGTGCTTGTATTTATTTTGTTACAGAGCAACTAGATGGTATAATAGATAGAGTGCTGGGCCTGGAATCAAGAAGACTCATCTTGAGTTTGAATTTGGCATCAAACTCTTATTAGCTGTAGGACCCTGGGTAAGTCACTTAACCTTGTTTGCCTCTGTCAAATGAGCTGGAGAAGGAAATGACAAACCACTCTAGGATTTTTGCCAAGAAAAACCCAAATGAAGTCATGAAGAGTCAAACACAAATGAAAACAACTAAACAATAACATCCCAAACCTCATCAATTACAAGTGGCGGTTGATTTTTCTAAATCCCATACCACTTGCTTTGTGCTTAGGGTATCTATAGGATAGGGAGTGGACTTAGATAGGATGCTATCCTGCTTTATATTTTATCAATTCAGGTATTCAGGCATACCTCATTCCAGGGATCCCTAATCAATATAGTTTCACAATAACATCGTTAATATAGTATAAGTCCAACCATAATATTGGAAAATCCTGAGGCTGATCTCCAAAGACCAGACAACGCCCCCTTAGGCCAAAGACACTGGTTCCTAAGCAAGCCCAAGTTGGTGCCAGTGAGTAACAAAGACCATCCTTCCCACCTCCTTACATACAGCTCTCTTTTGAGTATTGGCCATGCCTACATGATCCGAACTGAGCCTAAGCCTTCTTCTTCTCTAAGTCTACCACAGACACCAAAGGTTATATGCAGTTGTGTAACTATCTTTAAACTCTCTTGCCAAGTAAAAACCCCTTGGGTCTCTGGGGTAAAAAAGGGTTAGAAGCTATGGGGAAAGGTGTGTCCATATCACTATCATAAAGACCATGCAGTCTTAGTTCCACAGGAACAATTACATAATTTATGAAATATGTTCCTAGGATACCATAATTCAGACAATAAAAATTTAAATTATGTGCTTTATTATAATATTTCATCTAATATCATATTTTTGTGGAACTAATTAGAGTACATGGACTATACCTGTAAATGACTTTTTCTCCCCTTAATATATGATACATTCTTGAGATTATGAATCATGTCATCTCTCTATCTGCCACAGCTCCTAGAACTATACTTGACAGATATTCATTAGATCATATATTTAGAGCTAGAAGACACCTTATTCCTCCACCAATCCATTCCTCCACCATCCACTATTTTGAAGATGAGGAAACTGAGGTACAAAGAGATTAAGGGACTTCTCTAGAGTCGCACAACTAATAAGTATTTAAGACAA
Organism: Vombatus ursinus; assembly: GCF_900497805.2. NCBI lineage: Eukaryota > Metazoa > Chordata > Mammalia > Diprotodontia > Vombatidae > Vombatus > Vombatus ursinus. Next base: position 28,408,491 of record NW_020954580.1, on the reverse strand, counting down.
GATTCAAACATAGACACCTTTGGTTTATTTAATATAACTAAACAGCTTACAATAAGTAGTTCTATCCATTAAATTAAGTCATTAAAATATTGTGGTTATCATGTGTAGTTTTATATATATTATCTATACATAGATATATATACATACATACATACATACATACATACATACATACCCACATATACACCCAATAGGCAACAGGAAAATTTTATTTTATTTTACATTCAATGGAAACCATATCACAAAGTTCCTTTTGACCCTAACACATTTTCTTCTGGACAATTAAGCACATTTCTTAATATTCCGGTTATAGAATTACTTGGACTTTTCCCTTTCTTCTCCTCTGAAACAATCAAGGTTCCACCACTTCCTTCAAAATGTATTTCCAAACTCACCTTTCCTGAGAAGCCTTGAAGACTGATCCTACTTCACTCTATTTATTCCTATCCATAGCAGCTGCTAAGAAGGTATTCAGTTTGCGTGATACATTTTTCTGTAAACATAATCCTTAGTTGTCTCTTGTATGTGAATTCCTTAATAGCAACCATTTATAGAAATAGTATCTCATTTGCACTTGGCCAATAAATCAGTTAGATAGAGAGTTCAAATATTATCACACTGGGGTTCAAGGAGACGAAGCACTAGGAAGTGACAGCGTAGCGACTCTCAACTTACTTTTCTCTCTGCTAAAAGAAAGCACTGTGTTTATTTCTAAAGCTTTTGTCTCCTCCTCTGCTTCTAATGCAGTGCTCAGCTCAGGAAAGTCACCTCATAAATGTTGGCTGCTTATCTAAATACCTGGACACTGAGACCTCATGGAGCTGTGACTGTGAGGGCTAAAGATATAGAATGTTCTGCTGTGCTAACTAATAGATTACAAATGACAACTGTATTCCAGTCTTTTATGAAGGACATTTGCAAAATATATTCCTGCAGCTGGTGAAGGGTCTAGGCTGTTGAGAGCTGGAAAAGAAAAAAAAATAGCCATATTTGGGCTTCTATGACTATGAGCTTGAAGTCCCTTAAGAAAGTCATGGACATCAGCAAAACATCTGAATGCCTTGGCTCTAGTCAACAGGTTGCTCTGTGAAGTTTGGATTCAGCCAAACGGCTGCACTTGAGGACCTAGAGGGCCACATGTGGTCTCCAGGCCAAAGGTTTCACCACCCTTGCTCCATTACAACCAGATAATATATCTCTCATATGTCATCATTGACTGGAACCAAATACAGGCTGTTCAAAGTATAGAAGAACCCTATCCACACTAAGCTAAGAGTCAATACCTGACTTATAGATAAACCATGCTTTCTGTGGGGAAGCTGCCAGGAAGACAGAAGCAAATGACCATTCAAAAAATTACATCGACTCTTCAACTACAAAAGTGCATCCAGAAGAGCTTCGAACAGATGATGGCAGACTAGGTCAGTTCTTACCATGACTCTCATTCATTCTACGTAGGTCATCAAATAACTCAAAAGGTCCACTGTTAAGTGTAAGAAGACAATAGAAAATATCTCCATGTAATTCAAAGTCTTTTCATCGAGAATAAAGGCACAAGACAGAATAAAGTACTCATGAGTCCAAGTCTATTCCAACTCTGTCCCTCCGTGAATGACAAGACCAAAACCCCTTCAAAGCTCTTACTGGGGTAGATTCTATCACTCTTTCCAGTCTTGAGTCCATTACTACGAGCTGTTCATAGCATAACAACCCCTTTGGAAAGAATGAACTGTGTATGGAGTGGAAACTCAATAGGACAAACCACAACGAAGGAGAAGAAGGTGAAAAATCTGCCTTCAGTGAAACTTAGTGTAACCCATTTGGCAGCCAGATACAAAGATGCCTAATCTCCAACTCAAGAGCTGCTCTGAGATTGTGAAGGCCTGGTTTAGGGAGAAAGTCAAGGACTGTGGTAAGAGGGGTGACCAGAAAATCCAGACATCTCATTAGTACTACCTCATCTGAAGGAAGAAAAAGTAAAGAGAAAGTAGCGGTGGTAGAGAAAAAAAAAACAAAGGAAATACGGGTATAAATTCATTTCTAAGATATGGCTGGGGAGGGAAGTGGCCAGGAGATCCAGAAAATAAGCAAAAGGTATATTATTAGACAACATAGAAGGCAAGGGATTGAAACTAAGAAGGCCAACAGAGATATATAGTGAATAGAATGAGCTCTCATCAGAAAATCCAGCAAGGATTAAGGAAAGAAGAAAAAAAGAACAGGGAGACCAGAAAATGTCATAACACAATGAAGAAATATTATCATCTAATGGTAAATGGATCAACTAGCTATGATAAAAGCAGAACTACAAATAATGCTGTTATCTCAGAAATAATGAATAAAAAATTCTATGATGCTTCAAAAGACAAAAGGAAAATTAAATGAAGTGAGAATAGGATAAGAGGATAGAAATTAGAGCTAGCAAAGAATAACCCAACAAGATAAGTGAAAAAGTAGGCAAATTAGAAAACAGAACAGAAAATCTTTCCAAGACAAGAGAACCCCTGAGAAAAGAGAGCCACTAGCAGATGTAAAATTTAAAAAAGTACATATCTGGAAGATAAATGAGTAAAACATAATCAAATAAATATAGCTTTGAAAGATTATATGCATTCTGTACAAATCAATTAACTTTGAAAATAGTATGCCCAGTTCTATTTTATGGACAAAAAGTCTCCCAGAAAAGGAGATGATTAAATGAAAAGCCTAAATACTATACCTTAGAAAATCATTCAAGAAAATAGCCCAGAATTACTGAAAACTTAGGATACACTAATGATTGATAAGAATCCAGAGATCACTGACTTGGACAAAACTTAAGTTTCAATCACCAATGAATATAGGGGTTAAATTTAAGAATTTCAATTTCAAACCAAATTATGACAAGCAGTCAAGAGAAAAGCCTTTATTCTTTGAGGAAAATCTATTTTCAAAGCCTGAACAACTCCTTGTTTATGGGAAGAGAGAGAGAAATTGTAACATGATACTCTAATAAGCAGAGCTTAGAAGATACTCGCAGAATAACACCCGGCAAAGCTGAGCCTGTTGGCTAATAGAAATGGAAGGTACTTCACCAGCAAGGAGTCATTCAAATCATTCCTCCAAAAGAATAAATATGAGAACAGATTATTTGATATGCAAAAAAGTTCAAACAGGAGAAACATAAGAAAGGTAAAAAAAAAATGCACTAAAAAAGAAAAGTATAAACAATGAAGCCAACTTTAAATTACTTCATCCTCACACCTCCTTTCTAAAGTTTAAAAAAAAAGACTTTTTTTTTTCCACAACCATAATTCCAGAGGACTGATAACAAAAAAAAAAAAGGACTAAATACACAAAAGGAGACACACATTTTTGGACAAGGCCAATGTGGGAATTTATTTTGCTTGACTATATATACTTGTTATAAAGGTTTGTTTTTATTTTTATGTTTCAGTGGTGGGGGAAGAAGGAGAAAAAAACAAACACTTGCTAATTTTAAAAAATTAGTTTAAAAATTTCTATGCACACTTCAAGTCCTAACTCAGGAATCATTTCTTTCATGAAACCTTCCCAGTGTTTTTTGTACTTCTTATATAATAACATTCTTTTTTTTTGTTTCATAATTATTTATTCACATATTACCTCCCCTAAAAGACTAGAAACTCCTTGAGAGCAAGGTGTGTGAATATTATGGGATATACAGTATTTATTTTTATATTTCTTTAATGGTTAACATAGTGTCTTACTCATAGGTGCTTAATAAATATCCAGAAGAAGAAAAAAGGAAGTAGGAAGAGGGGGGAAAGGGAAAGGGCAAGAGGATGAAAGGAAAGAAAGATAGAGAATCCTGTTTTCAATGGGCCACCTCTTTGATTTGTTAAGATCAATTAGAAATTTTCTCCATTATATTATAATTTAATGTAAGGCTAGGTAAGTACAAAAATACACAAATATCCAGGTTGTGAGAAGGTAAGAAAACTAAGGACCTATCTGTTGGTGGTTTTTTCTTAAAATGTAATTATGTATGCACAGAAAGAAAAGCCAGAATATGAAAATCAGCAGGACAGCAGCCATCTCTGCTCCACTATTATCCCACCATCAGAATCATGACTCCATGAAGTGAGCCCAGGCACCAGACTGAGAGACTCTAATTACCTTCAGACAGCAACAAAAGCTGGCAGTCACAGCGAATGCAAGTGCAAAAAGGCAGCTGAATGGTCAATGCCCCATACAGAACTGGGCACAGGGAAGGAGCCCAGGACTGCATTGTAAATTTGATTAAATATGTCTAGATGGAAATTCTTACTTCATCCCCACACCGCCTGCCCATTATGCACACACACACTCTACTGGGTTTTATTCTCCATTAAACACAAAATACCAGTATTGTGAACCCATGCTCTAAAATTTCATTGAAAATCCATACACCTGTTAATACATCATGGGATTGTGCTTCAAAATGCATGTCTCTTTGGCATGAGCATGTAATTAGTATAGCTTCAGTCCTGAACACATGAGTCTAAACTGTTTTACTTAACTATAAAACCTATCCTGTCCAAACAAATGACAAATATCTAAATCCCTTAAATAGTAGATCTAGTCTCATAAAAAGTCACATCTTGGGTTAAGAAATAGACCTACCTACACAATTCTAAGTGTACAATTTTTTCTAAGCATTTTCTAGATTACTTAAAAATAAAGCATGTGACCAGTATTTTTAGAGATATTTGGTATTTTGGCTCACTCACCAAAAGAGGTGTACACTCACCAAAAGAGGATGGACAAACAGATCCTTGCTTTGTCCTCAGCGATGTATCTTCCCTATGTTCCTAACAGACAACTTGGTGTCATAGATTCAAGAAGTGTTAAGTTGAAGCCTGACTTAGATAGATGCTGACTGTGTAACCCTGGACAAGTTACAAGCCTCAGTTTCCTCATTCAGAAAATGGAAAATAGTAGCACCTACCCATAAGGTTCAAATGAGGTAATACATGCAGTGTTTTAAAAATCAAAAAAAAATGCTATTTAAAAAATGAGAGGCAGACAGGCAGAAAAATGGGCAGACAGGCAGTCAACTAGCTGTTATTAAGTGCCTATTATGTGCCAAACACTTGCTAAATGTCTGGGATATAAAGAAAGACAAATACAGTCCCTGCTTTCAAGAAACTTACAGTCTAATGGGGGTAGAAAAGATAGGCACACAGAAAGTCAAGTAAACAGATAGCTGTGGCACAATGGATAGAAACCTATCCTAAGAGTCAGAAACACCTGGGTTTAACCATTGTCTCTGACACTGGCTGTTTGCCCCTGGACAAGTCATGAAGTCATTATTTAATACCCCTCAGTGCCCAAGGCAACTCTTTAAGATGATAGATGGCAGAAAAAATATGGATCTGCATTTCTTGAGAGTGTTTCTTCTACCAGGGAATTCCCTACACCAGAGGTGTCAAATTCGTAAACTGACTAGCAGAACTCCTAACTGGCCTGAACCAGATTAAAATGTATTTGGAAAAATTTTAATAAAATAAATAAAACTATAATGCAACTCAGATGTTAATTTGTGATTTTCTAAATCAATATGTTACCTACCCACCTCCAGGGATTTGCCCTATACTACTAAATTTGTAGGTCTAGTCCATCACATGGTGGTAGGAAGAAGAAGAGGAAGGAGAGGAGAAAGAAGAGGAGAAAGAAGAAAAGGAAGGAGAGGGTTATCTCACTGCTGGTTGGAGGGATTCTTTGGCTCTGCAGATAGTTTACAGAGAAAATACTGTCTTTGGAGGCAGAAGACCTAGGTTTAAATCCAAGCTCAGTCACTGAGCACATATGAAACTCCAGACAAGGTACTTCTCTGGACTTTTTTGGTGTGTGTGTGTGTGTGTGTGTGTGTGTGTGTGTGTGTGTGTGTGTG
>NW_020954580.1:28368648-28402588 GCF_900497805.2 Vombatus ursinus | reverse complement strand
TGTGTGTGTGTGTGTGTGTGTGTGTGTGTGTGTGTGTGTGTGTGTGTTTTAATCTGCAAAATAAGGATGTTGGATCAGCTTATCTCCAAGATCTTCTCCAACTCTAAATACTACATCACACAGATCTTTGAGGATTTAAAGCTAAGTGGAGTACACTGGGAAACCATTTCCTTTTGCCCCCACTTCCCAGACTACAATTGCTCTCTAACTTATTGGGCAGGCACTGAATTTGTTTGGAAACCAAGAAACAACCATGTCTTTCATAATCACCAAGGGCTCCACTCCAAGCAACAGATGTGGGGCATGGGAGATCTGCAGGGTGCCAATCAGTCACTGATTTCAAGGGGAATTTGTCAGACTCAATTGATCTATGATGAGTGGCTTGTGTGTGCTACATGGGAGACCAGTCCCTGACTGTTATGATGTCACCACTTTGCCTTCTCTTTTCAGTGATAAATGATTCCTGTTCTTTTTGGTTTCTAACACAGATCCTTTATCCCCCACCCACCGAAAGTCATTTTCATTCTTTTCCTCCTGATCACCTCAATTTTCCACATATTGCTTTTAAAATGTGGAGTTAAAAATTAGACTCTAATAAGGAAGGGCCTTATCAATGCTGAGCACAGTGGGAGAGGATTATATCATGACCTGTTTATGTTACACCCTGGTTAATACCGCCTAGGGTTAGCTCAGCTCTTCTGATAGAAGCTGACATCTCTGAGAAACTGGGGGAGGGTGTCTTCTTACCTCTCTTTGCAGAAAACTCACTGGAAAATTCAGTTCTTTTTCTTTTTAATAAATGCCAGGGATAGTGAGTGCTTAATTTTCTAGAGGACAATAAAAATGTTTAAGAACTTCATGTTTTGTCAGAGAACTCTCTTATATGTTGACAATATAGCTCATCTTGACTCTTTGGTTGTGATTACACTCGTAAGTTTCATTTTACTTTGTCAAGTCCAAGGACCACAAAATATCACTAGGCATATACACCCAACAAACCCTAAGACTCAAATCAGACACTTTGCTCTGTGTATTTGTATCCCCAGTACTTAATCACAGTGCTTGGAATATAGTAAGCTTTTAATGAGTTTTCATTCATTAGTTCATTTTATTCATTCATTTATAAGTTATATATATATATATATATATATATAAAATGACTTAAGCAATTGCACTTATAACTTTATGAATCTTGGGCACAAATATTTAGTTTTTAATTTAAAGGAAAAAAATACACATACTCTTTTACTCTTTACTAGTCTCAGGATTTCATTATTTTTATTTTATAAGCTTACCACCCCCCCCAATATGTTAACATTCTCTCTGAATGATTTCAAGAGAGCGAACCCTGACTGCATCCAAATACTTGATTACACTTTTAAAAAATTCAACAATGGTAAGGATATGAAGAATACAGAGAAAGAGTTTTGGAAGTTACTGGCTCTTTTTTTTTTTAAGTGAAAAGATGCTAAATAGAAACCAACATTAACATAAAATACATTTTAATTTCTAGCAATTTCTAAAATACATTCTAAATTCTAGCATTCTAATTTCTACTTCTAACTTCTACTCTCAGGTAGAAGTATATGTATTACTTATAACCAATAGTATAAGCAGAGCAAGGTATACTTTCTCTGAAAAGGTCCCAAATGGCCCATTTGCTTCAGAAAATATATGTCTCAGTTAATATCAATTAATTGAATCACATAACTTTTTTTCACACTGACATGTAAAAAGTAATGTATCTAAAAGGATTTCCCTAATTGTGATAGATTTTGAATATACTCATTTATGCATTTTTTAAGACTCCAAAAGATCTGGTTCTAGGCCCACCTTTGTTATTCATTAAGTGTTTGACCTTTGGCAAGTAACTTCATTTAAAGTCTCTAAACCAGTTTCTTCATCTGCTAAATGGGAATAATATTACAGGGTACTTGTGAGGATCAATCAATAAACATTTATTAAGCACCTGCTAAGTGCCAGGCAATGAGGATACAAAGGAGATTCTGTTCTATTTGGCAGGGGTTCCTAATCTTTGGCTCCTTTGGGCAGTTTGGTGAAGTCTCTGATCTCCTTCTCAGACCAGTGATTTTAAATGCATAAAATAATATATAATTACACTGAAATACACTTATCAAAATATTATTTTTAAAAAGAACTCCATGAATTCTAGGTTAAGAATGCTTGCTTTTTATAAGGAAAGAATATATCCACATATAAATACATATATAAATTATATGCAAAATAAATACCAGGTGATTTCAGGGTGGGGAGGGGCATTAGTAGCTGGGGAAAACAGAAAAGATTTTATGCAGGAGGTAGTTAGAACTTGAATTGAGCTTTAAAGAAAACTAGGGATTCTAAGGATGGAAGTGATGACGAAGTGTATTCATGGCATGGGTACAGCCCATGCAAAAGCACAGAGATGCTATTTGGAGTGTCCTATGTGAGAAACATTGAGAAGTTGAGATTGACTAGACTATAGAGTGCATCAAGGAAGGTAATGCATTGGAAGGCAGGAAAAATTAGGTTGGAGACAGGCTGTGAAGAACTTTAAATACTAAACATAAAAGTTTGTTTTTGAATCTAGAATTTATTGAATTGGGGCGTGACAAGGTTAGATCTGGATTTTAGGAATACCACTGGCAGCTCTGCAGAACAAGGACTGGATGAGGTTTGGGTCAGGGCAACTAATTAGGAGGTTGTTGCAATAATCCAGGTGAAAGATGATAAAGGTCCAAACTAGGATTGTGCCCCAAGAGAAGAGAGAAGGGGCAGACACAAGAAATCTTGTGGAGGTAGAAACAACTGAAGAATCAATGATGAGTCCACAGTTACAAATCTCTGTGACTACAAGGATGATGATGGTGGTAACCTACATACTCATACAAACATATATATATACATGTATGTGTGTATATATACATATATACACTCACAAATGTGTGTGTGTATATATGCATACAAATATGTAAATAGAAAGAGGGAGAGTGAATGAGAGAGAAGCACAGAGAGGGGGAGGGAGAAAGAGAAAGAAAGAGAGAAAGGGGGAGAAAGAGACAGAGACAGAGAGACAGAGAGAGAGACAGACTGAGAGACAGAGACAGAGAGAGAGGAGGGGTGGGAAGAACTAGCAGTCTAGAACAGTATTTCTTAAGAACAGAAATTACTTAACCCTTAGCTTATAAAGTCACTGAGAAAAAATTATTTATAATTTCTATGATTTCAGTGCTATCAAAAAGAGTTATCTAACTACTTGATCCTAGATAAGCCGCTTGACCTCTGAATGTCAAGAAAAATAAAGATAATAATGCTTTCAGTATCTTCCTTAGAGAACTGTTATGAGGAAAGAAGTACTTCATAAAACTTAAATGTTATATCTTTTTGATATTTTTAATCTGGTTTTTCCCAGGTCCCTCATCACTATCCTTTTCCTCTTCTGGTACACACCCCACAAAACCTGCCTTTTGATTCATTCCTGCTTACCCCTAAAAGGTTAGCTGGTATGGGTTAGCTAATAACTTGAAGGATGACTCTGCTCAGATGTATCTTCATTTTAACATGGACATTTTAGCTTGGCTTCCACCACCCCCTCTTCTCTCCAAACTTTTCTCCTTATCCTCAAGACCTATAGGTGTAGTTCACAGGACACAGCTAGATTGATGCATTTCTACATTCCCCCTCTCCCATACACAAATATATATGATGCAGGGATTCCCTTCCATGGGGTCAGTCTGAAGGGCTTCCCAAATGGAGCCCCAATCAATCCAAAATATTTTAAGTGTAGTAACAAATCTTTAACACTGAGTTGAAATTTTGGACAGATTGACCTCACTAGAGTTCAGGACCATAGATTTAAGAGATATGGAAGCAATCCAAAGAAAGACATGGTTAAGACTCCATCCAGTGAGTTATCTGAAACTAATATTCTGTAAATGACAGTTTCTATCTTAAGAACTTTGACATTAAATATAACAGCATTTACTCAGAACTACGTAACAAATAAATAAATAAACCATAATGGAGTACCTGGACACTAATTAAATATTTTTACATTTAACTCAATTTTTATAAAAATTGCCGACTAAGTACCAGATACTGTATAGCAGATATATCAAAATCATGGCCTCACAAGCCACTGCAAAACTCCTGTGTCTCTTTAATCAGATTAAAACATAATTGGGAACCATTTAAGAAAATAAATAAAAATATAGTACAATATAGATGATGTGAATTTGTCATTTCTAAGTCAATATGCAGAGATCCCTTTCTATTTGAGTTTGCTACTACTATTCTAAAGAAAGGCATATATATATATGTGTGTGTGTATGTATATATATACACACACACAAATGTATGTGTATATATGTATATGTGTGTATATTATATGTATATATACACATTTGTGTTCCTATGTATATATTACATATATTCTATACATACTAATTATATATATATTTAGATACATATAAATATTACATATATATAAATATTACATATATATAAATTATAGAGGGGTATATGGGGTGTTCAGGAGATTTGCACCTCTGGGGTAAGGGCTTGCCAAGCCCTTTTCAGGGCCACTCATCCACCATGGGTGTTCACCTGATTCACCCAACTTTCATTTGTGGTTCCAAGAAGCTGAACAAGCACAGTGGCCATAGTCCCATAAAAACATCTCAGCAGATGGACTAAACCAGATTGAGGGTAATGAACGGGTCTCACACTTGTCAGTGAGTTAGGGGGATGTCTAGCTCAAGCACATGAAGACTTCTCCCACTGGAATGGGGAGATGAGAACAATTTGTTCCAAAAGCCATGAAGACAGCTACAGCAGGCACTATGGAGCATTTACAACTTGGTCAGGCATAGAAGACACCAAGGTTATCCACTGCATCCCAGTCTTTGTGACCAGTTGTCTTAACTTTTTGTCCTGCCATTGGATTTTGATGACTGAGGAAGAGAGAATGATGTTGATAACTCTGCACAACTCTGCCTCACTTAGATCCAATTCACACACTTGTTAAGACATCATCCTGTGATGTCATTGGTCCTCTTCGAAAATGAAGGACAAACAACAACAACATAAATTATAAAAACATGTTTCTATCCATGAATCATTAGGCTCGAGACAGAAGAAAGGATCTCACAGCTCTTAAGGCTACCCTTGAGATCACAGATTTAGAGCTTAAGGAGGCCACATTACAGTAAAAACTTTATATAATTGCAGGTAAGAAAATAGTCCTAGAGAGATAAAGTGACTTACCGAAGGAAGCACAGTTAAATAGCAAAACTAACTTTGAATGTAGGGCCCCAGATTCTAGATCAGAATTTTCTTTCCACTACTCTAAGCTCTCATCTATCCCAATACCAACATAAAGCCTGAATCCTCTTCACAATATCTTCAACAAGTAGTCATCTTTTTTAAATAATAAATTTATTTATTTTCAGTTTTCAACATTCACTTCCATAAGATTTTGAATTCCAAATTTTCTCCCCATCTCTTCCCCCACCCCAAGATGAAATGAAAAGTGATATAGAATCAATATATACATTCATGTTAAATCTATTTTTACATTAGTAACATTGTAAAGAAGAATTAGAAACAAGGGGAGAAACCATGAGAAAAAAGAAACAAAGAGAGAGAGAGAGAGAGAGAGAGAGAGAGAGAGAGAGAGAGAACAAATAATATGTTTCCATCTGCATTCAGAATCCATAGTTCTTTTTCTGGATGTGGAGAGCATTTTCCATCATGAGTCTTTTGGAGTTGTCTTAGATCTATGAAGAAATGTCTATCAAAGTTGGTCATCACACAACGTGGCTGTTACTGTGTACAATGTTCTCCTGGTTCTGCTCACTTTACTCAGCATCAGTTCATACAAGTCTTTCCAGGTTTTCTGAAGTCTGCCTGCTCATTATTTCTTATAGCACAATAGCATTCCATTACATTCATATGCCACAACTTGTTCAGCCATTCACCAATTGATGGGCATCCCCTCAATTTCCAAATCTTTTCCACTACAAAAAGAGCTGCTATAAATATTTTTGTACATGTGGGTCCTTTTCCCATTTGCATGATCTTTTTGGAATACAGACCAAGAAGTAGTATTGCTGGGTCAAAGGGTATGCACAATTTTATAGCCTGTTGGGCATAGTTCCAAATTGCTCTCCAGAATGGTTGGATCAGTTCACAACTCCACCAACAATGCATTAGTGTTCCAATTTTCCCACATCTTCTCCACCATTTATCATTTTCCTGTTTTGTCATGTTAGCCAATCTAATAGGTGTAATGTGGTACCTCAGAGTTGTTTTGATTTGCATTTCTCTAATCAATAGTGATTTAGAGCATTTTTTTCATATGACTATGGATAGCTTTAATTTCTTCCTCTGAAAACTGCCTATTCATATCCTTTGGCCATTTATCAATTGGGGAATGACAACAAGTAGTCTTCTAATCTCTGCTTGAACAGTTCCAGTGATAGGGAGTTTCTTATCTATGAGGTGACCCCATTCCATTTTTCATCTGCTCTCATTATTTTGAATCCCTTCATATATTGACCTGAAATCTGCTTCTCCATACTCTATACCAGTTGGTCCTAGGTCTTCCTCATGAAGCCAAACAGAATAAGTCAAGAGTCAACTGGCTTTAAGACCAACCAAGTTACCATAAAGAGGAAGTGAATCTACTTCCAATAGTTTGTTCAAGATTAAAAAAAACTATAGGGATAATACTCTTTCTATTAAAGGAAAACTTACTACTGGTAATAATATCATATTCTAATTCTAACCCCAACCCTAACCCTAAAATGCGCACTCACTTGTTCCTCCAGCTGACCCTAAAAGAAAAAAGAGGAAAATGTGGACAAAATGTAGAGAGGCTTGATTTAAGATTTGATAGATAGAAGTTTTTGTAGCATCTATGATAGAGGATGAGTCTTAGTGGAAGAATTAGCATGTTTGTTTAAGTAAAGCTTACTGGAGTAGTCAAAATCACACAGAATGATAACTAAGCAAAGGCCCCAACCCAAGATTCTACCAAGGTGGGGAAAGGAGGTCAGTACCTTTGAAAGCAACATTACATAGTGCTCAACTGGAGAGCATTAATGGGGAAAGATGTATTGGTATATGGAGAAATAGCTCCTCAGAAGCATCAAGAGATTTGGTCAGGATCCCACTCTTTGATAACTTTGGCACTAGCCATTTTACTCTACTGGACCCCTTCCTGACTTATTTTCATGACTCACCATAACTCCATCCCCAGCAAACTCTTTTGTTGACATTATTCTATTAGTATAGTTGTTATTAGATTTCTATCACTAATAAAGATTGTCTCCATAGGTTTAAGGTGAAATGGATGTGGTTGTAAACGGACAAGATAATCTAAGTGAGGTGGCTAAGGACACAGCGAATGAGGTGGCCAGAGATCTACTCCGTAAAGGACAAGAGGCCAGTGAATTAGCAAGGGTTTGTCCCAAGAAGTTAAGAGGGCTAACTTGAGCAAAGGAAACTTAAATATCAGTTGCCTTGTACTGTGTTCAGTTGGCATGGTTATCTTAATGGAAGTTTGAACTATGGCTAGACATACTAGTCACAGTAAACTCTAGCACCATATCATATGAGAAGCTCTCAAGAGTTTGAAGATAAAAGTGATGCTCTCTCAAATTTTCTCTTCTCTAGTCCAAAAATTACCAGTTGCTATACTTGTAGCAAATGCCATAGGGAGACTTGGGAGGGGAGTGGGTATTTTGTTTGTCATCTTTTATTGCCCAGCTCTAAGATGATGCCTTATACCCAAGGCAATAAATAAATATATGTTGAATAAAACTTAATATGACATTGTTTCTGGTCCCCTCCCCCTTCCAATTTCCCTCCCAAGAGGTTTTCTAACTGCTCACAGTCCCCAAGGCAATGTGGTTCAGATTGAAGAAAATACCCCCATGAAATCTGACCAGGAAGTTGATCACTGAAACTGATCCCTTCTTCCCTCATTCTGGGTACTATGCTTCCATGAATATCATCTAAAATTACATGGTTTTGGCTATTGTTTGGGGTTTTATTTTTATTTTTCAACCTCACATTGTTTATTTACATTCAGTCTACCTTTCACTATACTCCCTTCAAGTCTTTTTGATAGGAATTGTTAACTAGCCATGTTTCTCATATTCTATACCTATATAATAGACGATGAGTTGACATACAGGACATTTTTATTTATTGTTATTCCATTTCTCTTTAAAGAAAATCTTTTCAGTGCCCAGATTAAGTTATCCAATGGTGTAATCCAATAGAACTGGGGCATAAGGTTCTGAATTTAGAGTCAAAAAGACCAGGGTTCACCCTTTGATTCAGCAATACCACTACTAGGTCTGTATCCCAAAGAGACCAAAAAAAGGGAAAAGGACCAACTTGTAGAAAAATATTTATGGCAGCTCTTTTTGTGGTAGTAAAGAACTGGAAATTGAGGGGATGCTCATCAATTGAGGAATGATTGAATAAGTTGTGGTACATGAATGTAAAATAAAAAATTACAAACAGACTGATTTCAGAAAAACCTGGCAAGACTTACATATACTGATGCAAGATGAAGTCAGCAGAACTAGGAGAACATGGTACATAGTAACAGCAACATTGTATGATGATCAACAATGTTACTTAGCTATTCACAGCAATACAATAATTCAAGACAATTCTAAAAGACTCATGATGGAAAATGCTATCTACCTCCAGAGAAAGAATGATGGAGTCTGAATAAAGATTGAAACATACTATTTTCACTTTATTTTTTTCATAGTTTTTTTTCTTTTGGTCTGTTTCTTCTTTCACAACATGACTAATATGGAAATACGTTTTGCATGATTGCATATATGCAATCTATATCAAATTGCTTACCATCTTAGAGAAAGGGGGAAAAAATTTGGAACTCAATTTTTAAATGAATGTTAAAATTTGTTTTTACATGTAATTGGAAAAAATAAAATACTATTTTATTAAAGGGGAGAAGGGGAAGAAGACCAGGGTTCAAATCCTTTTTCAGGCATTTACTAGTTGTAAGACTCTTGGCAAGTCACTCAAAAATTCTGAGGTTCAGTTTTATCAATTATAAAGTAAATATCATAAGAGTTCCTAGCTCACAGGTGTACTGTAAGGATCAAATGAGATATTTTCTGTAAAGTAATACGTAATCTCAGAAATCTATATAAATGTCAATGATTATTAATAATTACAATGGTTTTTAATAATAATTTCTGATATTTAGAGCATTAACTGCTAGAAATATTATTCTCATTTTATAGTTGAATGCTTAGAAAGGTAAAGTAATATAAACAACATTAAGTAATATATCACCCCCACTTCATCTGTTCTAACTCATTCCTAAAGTGCCATTTGAAATGTCAACTTCTTCATGAAATTTTCTAGGTGATACACACACACAGATATTAGTCTTCTATACACTAGACTTACCCCTCTTGGACTTTATATTGCACTGTGTTTTGCTAATCTCTAATGTTACCATGTAACGTCCTGCATTATCATTACCTATTTTTGTATAATTCCCCCTTCTACCCTGTAAACTGTATGATGGAAGGATCCTGTTTCATCTTGATTTTGTACTTCTCCAATACCAGTGCAGTTTTTTGTGCACAGAAGGTGACTAACAGATATTTCTGAATAACTAAATTATCACCTACAAATTTGATAAATATACCATATATAACTTTACCAAAATCAGTGATAAAAAATGCTGAACAGAACAGAATACAAAATCCTGCAGCACACTACAACAATTGTCCCTCCAGGTGGACATGAATTAATTAAATAGCTTTCTTTGGATCTGGTCACTCAACCACATTTGAATCTACCTAACAGTACAATTATCCAGCTTGTACACTTCTATCTTGTCCAAAAGGATTTCATTAAGGAATTTTGTCAAATATCTCTTTGATATCCAAATCTACTGTGTCTATAGCTTTTCCCTGATCTACCTTAAGTCTAGTGGTAAATGAGATTAGTCAGCATGATACCTTTCTGATCATAAATCCATGCTAACTTCCTTTTTTAAACAACCACAAGCAGTTTGTTTAATAATCAGAACTTTGTCAAGGGTCAATGTTAAATTCATACTCTGCAGAATCTTCTTTTTTCCTGGCTTTTTTTTTGGGTGGGGAAAGGGCAATGCCTTCTACCTCCAATTCCAAATCACCTCTTCTAATTTCAAAAATTTCTCAAAGGTCACCAACAATCCTTCAGCAATCACATCAGCAAGTTCTTTCAGTACCCTGCGAAGTAATGAACTCATTTTGGGATGTTAGATGATTTCTTACCATCTTCTTACATTTCTTACATTTTTGTTTCCTCTTAATTATTTTTGTTCTCTTTAAATATAGGGATCACTTTCCTAGATAGAGAAAATAGAAGTAAAATAAGTCTGGTTTTTATCATCCATTATTGCTGTTCCATTTACTCTCAACTTTCTTTGTTTTTTCCAGGCCACAGCATAGATTTTTTTTTAGAAGTTCCTTTCTTATTCTTAGCACTGTTTGAGAGCCCTCTTGACATTATTCCTCCCTAATCATGTCTATCTTTTTTTTTATTATTATTCATTCTTCATTACATGACCTAGATTATTTTTTGCTGGTCCTTTTAAAATCTGAGTTCATCAAAAAGCTCCCTCTAATGTGATATCATGTTCTTTAGATAACTTCCCCCTTTCTATTCCTAGTAAGAAAATTCAAGATTGAGTCTTCAAAATTTCATTCTTGGCAGCCTCCCAGTGCTCTTAAGCCTATTTCCGTTTAAGAATCTCAGACAATGGGATCATCCCTCTATCTTTTCTGAAATTTTGGGAATCTACTTTTTTAAATTCTAGCACACTCAGACTACGTTCGCTTTTCCTCTTCTTATTTTGGCTTTTTGTTGTACATTCAGACCAACATTTCATGAGATGCTATTGTTTTCATTAGACACCTATTAAAGTTCAACCTTAAATGAGAATATTGTCAATCATCCTCAATTAACAAAAGATCAGATTCTCTAAAGCATGAACTTGATATTGCTCATTTAATTTGTCACCCACAGTTCCAATCATTAGGCCAGTGCTGTGCATTGAACTTTAAAGTAAAATATCTCTCTCAAAAAATGCATAATTTTAATAAAGTTGCCTTTGAATTAAAAAAAAATCCAAAAACTTCTTGATAACATGGTAACTTTCTGTTGAGGCTCCTATCGGTTCCATTTCAAACACCTATTCCTCTTTGGAGGATTTACTGGGCCCAGCAATCCAGTTTATTATTGATAATAAAGCAATGATTAGTTCCAGTGATTTAAGAAAGTTACTATACTGTCATAGTTCAGTTGAGTTTTTTGGTTGTTTTGCTGTTCCTACTTCAATAAACCAAACATAGGGAAAATTACATTTTGTGTAGATTTTTATGCTTAAAAGACATGCAGACAATTAAAACAAACTACTATAAAAGCCATGAAAGGGACTCATAATTCCCAAGAAAGGAATTAAGACTTTCATTTTTAATGAAGATACAGCCTAAATTATTTTAACTTAACCGACTTAATATCCTGCCTTGAAATTTGTGAGCACTAACTTTCTCAGCAGAATGAAGGTCTTGGGAGAACTGTGAATAATACGCTATCCTTTTCCTAAACCTTCCTAAAGGCAAATTCAAAATCCAGCAGACAAAGTCAATGACTACACAGCTATGGGGGAGAAAAAGGCTTCCCTAGTAGAAGTTATTCAATAATTACACCTTTGCCTGTACAGGATACAAATACTAGAAAATGATGATCAAGTCTTACTTTGTGTAATACATCTGGCTTCATAATCTGCCAGTGATGTCTTTGATGTTCCAAAAAACATCAGTAACTATCATAATTAAATCCTCTCTAGTTATTCAGCTACATGGCTTGGCTAATATTTCACACAATACCAGCAGAATAAAAGCCAACTAATTCCCAGACCTGCTAGTGTAATTGGATTAAAATTCCTACTAATTATTAGTTCAGAGGAGAACAGCGACCTTAATTCTAATACCAGATTCCTGCCTAGAGTGGCCTCCTGGTCCATTCACCTTTCTCTTACAGGCTGAATAATGCCATTTCACAACCCTCTTATATAAGTTTAAATCAAAATCCCTGGTGGCAAAAAAAGAAAGAAAGAAAAAAAAAGAAAAATGGATGCATAAAGAGTTAAGTACTCTCACTCAAAGTTAGCAGCAAATCCTAGACTAGAACATTTTGCAATTCTCCTGCCTATTAGGCCACACTGGGGTTTCTGAACACATAGTGGACAGATGTGTTTAAAGTGTGCTTTTTCCCTCACTGAATCACACCCACAGATAAGTCTTGTTTTTCTCTCTTAGTGTAATGTGTGTGTATGTGTGCACACACCCACATGTGGTATTCCCAAGGCAGGAGAAAAGAGGAAACATTTTTAGGATGTACTGACATACCACCTCAAATAATCTGGCTTAGCAATGGACTGTGGGAAACCACAGTCTGGTATGCAGAAAAAAACTAAGAATAAGCTCTCTCTCTCTCTCTCTCTCTCTCTCTCTCTCTCTCTCTCTCTCTCTCTCTCACTCTCTGTCTCTGTGTCTCTCTCCATCTGTCTCTCTGTCTCTGTGTCTGTCTCTGTCTTTCTCTCTCTCTCTCTCTTTCTCTCTTTTTCTCTCTCTCACTCTCTCTGTGTCTCTCCCCATCTGTCTCAGTCTCTCTCTCTTTCTCTCTCAAATGGCGTCTTATGGACAAGGATCAGAGACAGAGAGACTGGCATTACAACCACCAAACAATGATCTTTGAGCAGATGTGAGGATGGCTAGGTGGCACAGGATAGAGTGCCAGGCCAGGAGTCAGCAAGACCTGAGTTCAAATTTGATCTCAGACACTTACTAACTGTGTGACCCTGGGCAAACCACTTAACCCTGTTTGCCTCAGTTTCCTCATCTGTAAAATGAGCTGGAGAAGGAAATGGCAAAACCATTCCAGTATCTTTGCCAAGAAAATTCCAAAAAGAAGTTACAAAAGTTGGACATGACTGGAAACCAAACAACAACAACGAGTGGCTATGGTGACCAAGTTAGCTGTATTCCTGTGCAATTCCTACTTCTACAAACTACACACATCATTCTAGGGCAAGGGTTCTTCTCCTGGCTTCCATAAACTTGCTTTTTCAATATTTTGATACCTGTATTTCAATATAATTGGTTTCCTTTGGCATCTCATATATTTTATTTTATGCATTTAAAACCATTATTCTGAGAAAGATTCCATAGGCTTCACCACACAGCCAAAGAATCCATGATGTAAAAAAGGTTAAGAACCCATGGACTAGAGGATCTCCAAGGTCCCCTCGAACTTCAAAAGTCTGATCCTAAGAAACATAAAAAGCTCGTTTTCTAATAAAAGAAGTGTGTGTGTGTGTGTGTGTGTGTAGGTTTGACTACCCATGCAAAAGTGCAATCAAAGAAATCAACGAAACAAAATGTAGCCAAAATCTATGGCAAAGAAAAACAATTAGAATAATTCTTAGCATTATTTTCCAAATTCATGATTTTTTTTCTGTTTGTATAATTCTTCAATCCAAAGGGCTAAATGTCAGTTTGATAATGAATATTTACAATCCTGTTAGATTTTTGTACAGACTTTGAAGGAGTTTTTAAAATTGCCTATCCTTTGGCAATTGAAAGCTCACACTGCTACAATGGGCATGGGGCTAGAGGTATAAGGATGCTGGGAATCTGGGAGAAAGCTGGCTAAGACAGTTTTGAGATGGTGTTTGAAGAAAGACAAGAAATGAGAGCTTGTAACAGATCAGCCAAGAAGGCAAACAAAAGGACCAGAGGCAAAAGGCCAAGATGTGCTTGTAACAGAGAAAAGGGAGCCCAAGAGCTGGCCAGACATGAAATCCAGAAGCCCAGACAAAAATTATAGTTAAGACAAAACAATAAATCATCAGGATAGTATGAGAAGTTGGACTAAATGACCTTTGAGGTTCTTTCCAGCTCTAAATCTATAATCTTGTGAAATAAGAAAAAAAAAAGAGCATATATAAAGAGCCCATGGCTGTTTGTTGTCTCCATTTGGGTTTATCTGCAGTTTACAAGCTAGCTCTATGAAGTTAACCCCTAGCTGGCTGATAGGCTCCTCCTAGGGATGGTATTCACTCTCCCAAGAGGAATAAGAGATACAAGCAAAGGAGAAGTGGGAAATTAGGCCAAAGCAGCAGAAGAGCAGAGACCTGGGCAGGGTGGGAGGGATTATAGGAAACAGATGAGATAGGCAAAAGATGTAGTTATGTTTGCCTATTTCAGTCATTGTCTCTTGTCCTCTCTTCTTCTCCAGCCTGACTTTCCCCATGTTTTCCCCCTTTCCTTTCACAGTCTCATTGTTTCTCTCTTCATAGAACAAAACAAGATCTTTGAGTTGGAAGGGGATCTTAATAGCCAATCAAATCAACCCTTATCTGAACAAGAATGTCCCCAATAACATACCTGAGAAATGTCCATTTGTGTACCTCCGGGAGGCAGTACACACTATCCCTTGATGCAGCTCTTTTGACTTTTAGATACCTCTAGTCCTTAAGAAGTTAATTTTTACTTAAAGGGTAAATTTGCCTATTTGTAACTTCTACCTGCTGCTACTACTTCTCTCTCATGGGACCAAGAAGGACAATTATAATGACTCTTTCCAATGCTAGTCCTTCAAGTAAGGGATCATGACACCCGTCTGTAAGTCTTTCCTTAAGTTGTTCGAGTTCTTTTGACCCTTCCTAATGTTAAGGTCAGATTCGGGAGAGCAGTTTGAGTGTGAAAGAATTCACTTATGGCCAACATGACAAAACAGAAAAATAATAAATGTTGAAGAAGATGTGGGAAAATTGGAACACTAATGCATTGTTGGTGGAGTTGTGAACTGATCCAACCATTCTGGAGAGCAATTTGGAACTATGCCCAAAGGGCTATCAAAATGTGCATACCCTTTGACCCAGCAATAACACTTCTAGGGCTATATCCCAAAGAGATTATACCAATGGGAAAAAGACCCACATGTACAAAAATATTTATAGCAGCTCTTTTTGTGGTGGCAAAGAATTGAAAATTGAGAGAACACCCATCAATTGGGGAATGGTTGAACAAGTTATGGTATATGAATGCAATAGGATACTATTGTGACAGAAGAAATGATGAAAGGAGCAGCTAGGTGGCACAGTGGATAGAGCACTGGCCTGAAATCAGGAGGACCTAAGTTCAAATCTGGCCTCAGACGAAATATTTGACATTTACTAGCTGTGTGACCCTGGGAAAGTCAGTTAACCCCAATTGCCTAAAAGTTAAAAAAAATTTTTTTAAAAATAATAAAAAAAAAAGAAATGATGAGCAGGCAGACTTCACAAAAACCTAGAAAGACTTGTATGGTCTGATGCTGACTAACGTGAGCAGAACCAGGAGACCATTGTACACAGTAATAGCCATGTTGTACAATGACTAATAGTGACAGAATTAACCCTTCTCAGCAATACAAGGATCTAAGACATCTCCAAAGATCTCATGATGGAAAACGCTATTCACATTCAAAGAAAGAACTATGGAGTTTGAATGCAGATCAAAGCATACTATTTGCGATTTTTTTTTCTTCTGTTGTGTTTTGTTTCCTCTTTCTGGTAGTTCCTCCTATTGGTTCTAATTCTTACTTACAACATCACTAATGTGAAAATATGTTTAATAGGAATGTATATGTATAGCTTATATCAGATTGTGTACCATCTTGGAGAGGGAGGAGAGGAGGGAGGGGGAGAAAAATTTAGAACTCAAAAGCTTATGGAAGTGATTGTTGATAAAGCAAAATAAATTAATTAATTTTTTTTAAAAGAATTCACTTAGACATTCTCAGTAGCCATTGGGAGCTTTATTATGTGAAACACACAGACCTTGTTAGCAAAAAGCTATTTAAAGGCCCTGATATTTGGGAGAACCAGGCTGATATAGGGGTTTCAGAATGATGATGATATTTTAGGGTTTTTTTTATGGGGGTTGAAGATTAAGGACAGGATAAGGAAGAATTTTATGACACAAGATGAGTGAGACAAAAGTCATTCTTTATGGTCCAGGATAAGGTTTTAAAGGTTTTATGATAGGTTAAAGATTCAAGAACAGGACAGGGGAACCTAGCCTAAAGATTAAAGGGACAGGGCAGGAGGACAGGATAAGGAAGAAGAAAGCAATTCTTTTGGTCTTACAAGATAAGAAGTCCTATGGTATTTCAAGATAAGGGGAAAAGGACTTTCGGATCTTCCCAAGTTACAGGATGGGCTACAGAATGACCCCCAACCCCCTCAGGAGGGTCTTCACAAAGTACTGGAAAAGCAGCCCTCAATATTCTTTTTAACCCTTAGGGTACCATTTGTAACCACATCACTCATAAAAACTAATTTCAAGACTGCTGGTTGTCCTCTAGGTTTCCAATATCCTTTCTAAAATTTAAAGCCTAAGGCTGGGATTCTTATAATCTAGCCACGGCTCAAATTCTTAAAATCTAGTCAATAGCTTACTAATATTCAGACTCCTTAAGAGTCTGCCCAATATGATGGATATTCAAATAAACCTTGTCTTTGGCTGAAAGAAGGCTTGGGTCCAATTCTTTCGGGCAGGACCCATGTCTTGTGATTTTGGGATCCCAGCACACCTGAACCTCTAAATCGCATCATCTTGGTGGCCCATACAGGGAAACTGCCTTACCCCAAGTTCTTCTCTAGCCAAGACTGGAAGATATGTAAGCCCCTCCCCCACCTCCTTTCTTGCTCTGCAGTTAGGGTTGCTCTCCAAACACTAAGAGTTGGAGGTGCTTTTCGGTCAGATAGTTACGAAGCTGTCTCTCACTCAGCCTGGTGTTCTCAGGCTCTCGGTCCACAGGGTCAGTTCAAGACCATGGACCTGGGTACACCTTCCGCAGCATAGAGGACAAGGACGGAAGCCCTATCTGGAAGTGTATGCTCAATTCTGTTAATTCCCTTGGTGCTAGGGAATTGGGGAAAACTGCAGTTGCTTTTTGGTTCCCTGAGGCTTACTTACTCCCTTCCCTCTGCACCTCTGAATCCTTCTTCATGGAGGTTACAGGGAAAGTTAGAACAGCTAAAAATATCTTGGCATATTCTGGAGCTTTTGTGATTGATCATTAAGGAGTTTTGAAACACCTGTACAACCTGGTCACTCCCTTTCCTTGAGTCAAGAGGGTATCTGTTAACCCCTCTCATAGAATAAGAGAGTTTCACCCTTTCCCCCTCACCTTTGATTTTGCCCTCCCCTACCTGGGAAAGGAAGGAGGGGGGAGGGGCAGCAGCTACAGCTTGGGCCCTCCTGGCAATGGCTTTGGGTCCTAGGGCAAACTTTGCCTGAAAGCATCACCCAGGTTCAGCACATCCTGCTCAAGGTAATGAAGCTAGCCTCCAAACTTAGGTAAGCAGGCTCTTTTAAATTTGTAGTTTTAACTGTTAATGATGAGATGTTGATTCTCTGTAAGGTAACCTGGAAACGAATTTGACAAAACTGAAGTCACCTGATGGGTAATGGGTTTGTTTCAAGTTTCAAATTGGTGAACTTTCTGTATCAGGTATGTCAAGCAACTTTTCATAATTTGGTTACCGCTAAAATAATTTAGCTATTGCTGGTTATTGTTTTAATGTGTAAACTAGCCAAAAAGTTTGTTTGAGTTATGTATGACTTGCTGAGAATTTTCAAGTATATAGAAATCTCTAATGATTAGCTTTTTACACCAGGACAAATTTAAGAATGAGATGTAAATCCTGGAAAAGTTTTCCTAAGCTGTGATTAGTAAAACTTGCTGTTTGAGGTAAAAGCTCATAGGATTTTATTTTGAGTTGTCTGATGGGTCATAATCCATTGATAATCAATAATCCACCATCTGAGAGAAATGCTACAAGCTACTCAGACAAGGTGATATTGATGAGAAGTCAGCATAGGGAAAAGCTGAGAGGACAATTTTAACCTCAGTCTAAGATGGAATCCTCCTGACTCAGTTTCCCTATCATGTTCCTTTGAAAAGGAATGTTACCCACCTAGCTATTTCTGAGTCTGGCTATGAGGTGGATTTGATACTGCCTGGTTGGAAAACTGAATTATCTGAATCCAAACAGAGCTATGGATGTTTTATCCTCTCAAAGTTGGGCCCTAAATCTAGCCCCCTGCTTTATATCTGGGCCCTGCAGTTTCTTCTGTCAGATTTATGTCTTCCAGACTATGGGCCATTCACCTACAGTTGATAGCAAACAGTGGCTACCAGTCAATGTCCTCCATTGTTCCCTGGATACAGCCTGTGCTCAGTTCCAGTTAACCTCCTCTTTGGGACCCCCTTGAGGCAGGGACAGCTCTATGCCCCTTGCCAGCAGGAAGCAGTTTCAGAAGCCGAGACCTTTGCCCCTTACTCCAAAAGAATTTGGGTCCCATTTGTTTGAGGGGGGAATGATGGAGTTGGGATCTGGGCCCCAGAAAGGAAAAACCCTGGACTTTCCCTCCTGGCCAAATCTCTGGCATTCACCTGAGGCTGTAATCCCATCAACTGGCCTTTCGTTGTGGTTACACCCAATCTCCCCTCCATTGTCTTACCTCTCTGTGGCCCCTGGCCATTTCCCACACTTAATCCTAGCTAGGCTCCATTGTCTAGGTCCCAAGAGTTCTGCTCACCCCAGTTTACTGGCCACTCCCATCCAGATCTCCTTAGGCCCCTCCTCCCATCACCCCAAACTACTTGGCCACTCCTAGATCCCTCCCACAGGCTTTTTGTATGTAAGGTCCATCTTGTCTCTATTAAGAGGCTGGGATTCTTATAACCGAACCATAGCTCAGATTCTTAAAATCTAGCCAATAGCTTACTAATGTTCAGATTCCTTAAGAGTCTGTCCAATATGATGGATGTTCTAATAAACCTTGTCTTTGGCTGAAAAAATAAAATAAAATAAGATAAAGTAAAATAAAATGTAAAGTCTAGAAATGAGTGCAAACTTCAGATATGGTTTGACCAGAACAGAGAGTACAATGAACCTTATCACCTTCTCAGTCTGGGCCACCATGTCATTCTTAATGTAGTCTAATACTGAATTGTCTTTGTTGTCTACTGTATGACACTATGCATTTGTACTTTATTTCTTGTCCACTAAAACCTCTAGATTTTTTTTTTCAGACAGATTTCTACTTGCCACAGTTTGTTCACTTTCTATTTGGAAAGGTGAATTTCTGGGCCCTAAAGTAGGCTTTTCTTTGATCTCTACTAAATATCATTTTAGATTTAGCCCCACATCCTAGCCTGCTTAAAAAAAAATAACTTTCTAACCCAGCTCTGCTGTTCAATATGTTACCTACTCCTTCCATTACTGTGTCATCAAGAAACTTGGTGAGTATTCCACCACTGGAATACTTCATTCGAGCCACTGACAAAACTGTTAAACAACCCAGGACCAAGGAGAAATTCTTGGGACACTCTATGAGACACTTCCTCCCAAGCTGATGCCAAACCATTAATTATTACTTTTTCGTTCAATGGACCTTTTAACTAGTATTGAACCTGACTTTATGATAATATAGTACCAATGTATGTCCATTGCGATTTTTGCCCAAGTTAAATGGTCCCAGTTCTTAATTTTAAAGGATTAATATTTATATTTTTCTAACTTAAAAATACTAAATTAAGTTGCCTTTCTATGTAAAAATATTGATTGAGGGGCACCTAAGTGGTGCAGTGGATAGAGCACCGGCCCTGAAGTCAGAAGGACCTGAGTTCAAATCTAGCCTCAGACCAAATACTTGACACTTACTAGCTGTGTGACCCTGGGCAAGTCACTTAACCCCAATTGCTTCACTAAAAAAAATATATATATATATATGTATATATTGATTGAGCTGATTTACCTAGTGTGGTATGTAAGACTTATGAAGTTGACATACACTTATGAGAAATTCAATCACATTTTCATTTACTAATAAGTTACAAGCAAGGTAGAAGAGTTTTCTTAACTAATGATTTTTAGGGAGGAAGTTCATTTTAGTTTCTGTTTTGGTTTTAAACAATTATTTTCCTCTCCTTTGGATAACTAGAAATAGTTCACTCCTGATTCAAAGAAGACCCTTCATCTTTAAAAATCAATGACTCACAGCTAAAACTTTGCAAGTTGTGGCTGCTATTACCAAGGATGCTGGTATGTATTGGCATTCTGTA
This sequence comes from Vombatus ursinus, assembly GCF_900497805.2. Classification (NCBI taxonomy): domain Eukaryota; kingdom Metazoa; phylum Chordata; class Mammalia; order Diprotodontia; family Vombatidae; genus Vombatus; species Vombatus ursinus. Next base: position 28,382,353 of record NW_020954580.1, on the reverse strand, counting down.
TTTCTCTTCAAAATTCATTTAAAAAAATACATTCATCTGGAAATGTACTTGAATTTTATTCATAACCAACTTGGAAACGACTTATGTTGACAAGAAGCCCGTACAAAAACTGAGATTTTCTGCCAAGCTCCCAGATTGCCTACCCCTAGCTAAACTCAAACTTTAAACTTTAAAAGGATATAATTTTCCCAACACCCATGGTTGGAAAAGTAAAAGTATATATTCTCACCTCTCAATTCATTTATGTTGCTACTGACTTTCTCTTCATTCTCAGCATACTAATACAGACCTTCAATTTCTGTGAAGGAAAAAAAAAATTGATCTACTTGAAAGCTTTTGGCTACCATGACAACTGAAGTGTTGAGTCCCCCACCAAAGTGTTCTGCCTCTGCTCATCATGTTCTTAACAAGCCCACAGTCCTTTTTTCCTTCTTCTTCTAAAAGCCCAGAGACAGTTGTGTTTAAAATCTGTAGTCAGAGTGAATAACACATAAGCATGGAAAATAAGGTCCTTGGGCAGCTTCTTTTTCTTGTGTCCTTTTATCAGGCATGATCAATTTTCTCCATTTGCACTGGGAAGCCAAAGCTAGTTTGGGTTTCTCTATGTGTTATGTACTAAAGTACAAAGAAAGGGGGGAAAATGCCCTATTTCTGTCAGAGCCCCAGGGAAGGTTCCTGAGTAAGTCTCACCATCAAGAGGCAGTTGAGTGTTAAACAGACATAATAATAACAGCTCATATTTGCATAACACTTTTATTGTCTGTAAAGTGTTTTCCTTACAACAACCTTGAAAGGTAAGTACTGTGAGAGTGAAATCCTATTTAACATATGAGAAAACTGAGGCTCAGAAAAGGTCAGTGACTAATGCACTCTAACATAACTAGGTAATAATATCAAAGTTGGGAACTGGGTGTCACCACTTAGACACCAAGTCTTCTTGTTGCAAGTTCAGGGCTGACTCTATGCCATGCTGGAGAAAGTTGTACGGTAAGCAAAGCACAGGACATCAAAACGAGCTATTTCACAGATGTGTTCTATGAAATTTGGAAATACTGAAAATTCCCTTGAGCCTTCTATACCCATGCATATAACAAGTCCATGATCTTCATGGGGGAAACAGAGGTATACAGAAAGGGACAGCCCATGCAAAAAGCCTGAAAAGGGGGGATAATGTGTCAAAATCAAGGAAAAGCTATTATTACAGTTTGACTAGAAGAAAAAGTATGTGAAGACAAAAAATATAAATACTGCTAAAAGAAGAGATTGGAAGAAGATTTTAAAGGTCTTTAAATGCCAGGTTAGCAATTTGTATTTATCTACTATGCTATTGTGAACGCTCCCTTCTCTAAAGTTTGTTCTGAGGTTTCATCACAACACCTTACAATCAGAGACTCTCAGACTCTGAAGGGACCTCAGAGGCTAGAGAATTCAGCTCATGTCTGACCAAGAACAGCCCATACAATATACTGGACAAGTGGTCATTCAGTATGTGCTTGAAGGCCTCAACTGAGGAGAGATCTTCCATGTCCTGCAGCAGTTCATTCTTCTTTCAGATATCTCCATTTTGTAGGAAGCTTTCCCTTACATTAAAACTAAATTAGACACTTAAAGTTTGTCCCTTTTGGCCTTCTGGGGCCAAGCAGACCAAGTCAAATCCCACTTCCAAAAGACAAATATTTGAAAGGCTCATGTTCCCTTCTGAGTCATTTCTCATCCAGGCTAAGAAACCTTTTGTTTATTTGGACAAGCAATCACTCAATGAACATTTACGAAATACTTACTAGCCAGGCACTATGCTAACTATAGGAGATACAAAGAATGACAAAAATATCCCTTGCTCTCAAAGAGCTAACATTCTAATGGAAAGGACATCACATAAAAAGATATGTAAAAGTAGAGGGGAAGCCTCTAGTAATTAGGGCAACCAGGAAAGACCTTTGCAGAAAGTGGTACTGGGGCTGAATCTTGAAGGAAGCCAGGGATTCTAAGTTGTAAAGGTGAAGAAAGAAAGCATTTCAGGACTTGTGAACAGCCAGGGCCAACACATGGAGACAGATGGAATGTCTTCTGTAAGGAACAGCAAATAGATCTTCATAACTGGGTAAGTAGAATGTGTGAAGAGGAAGAAAGGCTAGGACGGGAAAGGTAGGAAGGAGCCTAATTGTAAAGAGCTTTGACTGATCACTGGTAACTTTGGAGAAAGACATTTCAGCTGAATAACAAGATCAGAAGCCCCATTGCAGACAGTTTAGAAAACAATAATATGCGAAGGGAAACACCAAGTGTAGATCGCATTCTCAAATAGCTGAGCCATAAAGCAGAGGAGGGTAGATAATAGCTACTGGGAATGGTAAGATCAAGTGAGTGTTGGTGGGTTTTATTTATTTGTTTCTGTTTTTTATCTTTATTAAGGACAGAGGAGACAGCATGTTTGTAGCTAGCAAGAAAGAAGCAAGCAAACAGATTGAAAATAAGAGAATTGGGATGATAATGTGAATAATTTTCAGAAAGAAATCAACAGTGTATAGCGTTGGCAAAGAAAAGGCCTATCACTTCACCAGTGATGAAAGTGAATAAAGAGATAGTAGTGAGAGATGAGGAGAAAGAAAGATAAAGGATTTCATAGTGAATGATCCCACTCAATTTTTCAGTGAAGTATGAGGTGGGAGACAGGGAAAGGAGTACAATGGAGGGCTTGAGGAAAGTTAAGATTTGGAACTACCACTGTGGAGGGTGGGATAGCAAACAAAAGGTACAAGGTCACACTGAAAATTTACCAGAAACACAATATCACTCTGGCAATTCTGAAAGAACCATTTGAGGCTGAAGCATTATCAATATTTATTGTACCATTATCAATATTTGTTGTTGTTGTTGTTGTTGAGTTGTTTCCGTCATGTCTGACTCTTCATGACCCTATTTTGGGATTTTCTTGGTAGAGATACCCGAATGGTTTACCATTTCCTTCTCCAGCTCATTTTACAGATGAGGAAACTGAGGCAAACAGGGTTCAGTGACTTGCCCAGGGTCACATAGTTAGTGTCTGAGGCTGGATTTGAACTCAGGAAAATGAGTGTCCCCAGGCCTGGAGTCACTTAGCAGCCCAAGAAATTAACCACAACATGTACAAGAAGACTATTTTGCCCGCTATATTCTATAAGGGCTTTGTGTTGGAGTTTCTCCTATACTCTATCAAACACCCATTTTAGGTATTGGGGCTCAGGTGGTGTTTAGGACCTTGTTCCAAATACATCTGTATCAAGACGACTGCTTTCCCAGACTTCTGAATACAAAGGAGACTCACTTTTCTTGCTGACCCCTCAAATCTTATATTCCACATCATCTCCTTAGCATATGAAAAATCTTAAGGGCTCCCTTTGACCTATTTCAAAAGTCAATGGCATGGTTCCATACACAAGGAATAGCCAAGTGCCAGCTCTTAGCTTATCATAAGCATCAGGTCAGAGTCCAGACATTCCTGTAATGGGATATTATAAAGTCAAAGAGTTCTTGGCCTTTTTGGAGTAGTCCTTTCAGACCTTTTAAATATGACAAATAGAATAGAAAAAGAGTGTTGTTTTGCCTTTGTTTTTTAAATACTGGGACCCATCATACACATGCAGGAAAATATAAGCACAGAGCCTCTTCTATCTGGCTTCAAGAAGTTAGCGTTCCTTGAAGTCAATAGGTCCTGATATTGTCCTTATATACTTAATATCTGCCTAATGATATTTAGATGGCAGAGTGCATAGAGTGCCTAGAGTCAGAAAGACTCAACCTCCTGAGTTCAAAGACGGCCTTAGACACTTCCTAGCTGTGTGACCCTGGGCAAGTCACTGAACCCTGTTTTCCCCAGTTTCCTCATCTGTAAAATGAACTGGAGAAGGAAATGGCAAACCACTCCAGTATCTCTGCCCTTCACTCCTGGTGTGGAGACTCATTACACTGCATTCTCCTCATGCACTCCTCAGTCTGACCAAATAGACCTTCTCACTCTTCCTCACACTTGACAATCCATTGTGCATCTCTCTACCTTTGCCCAGGCCAGCCCCTAGAACTGTTTTCCTATTTTGCTTCTAGAATTATTTTAGAATCCCCAGTTGCATTTAAATTTTACTTTAAACACCACCTCCTATTAGAGGAGGAAGCAGGAATATTTGTATGCATTTTGTCCATACTTATTTTGGATATGGTGGCACAGTGGATAGGGTGCCAGGCCTGGAGTCACAAAAACTAATTTTCTTAAGTTCAAATCTGGCCTCAAACACTTACTATCTGTGTGAACCTGGGCAAGTCACTTAACCCCATTTGCCTCGATTTTTTTCATCTGTAAAGTGAGCTGGAGAAGAAAATGGCATCTCTGCCAACAAAACCCCAAATGGGGTCACAAAGAGTCAGACATGACCGCAAAATGACTGATCAAGAACAAATTTTGGATATGCTCATATGTACATATCTTTCACAATGTGATGTAAACTCCTTCAGGGCAAGGACTATTTTATTTTTAGGAATCTAATATAGTGATTGCAACAAAATAGGTGTTTAATAAATGTTTGCTGATTGACTGATTCTTTCTGGATGTCAGAATATGACGGTCATTTGGTTTTATCAACAATGAAAGTGATACCGGTAACACACACCCAGGCAATCTTGGCAGGAGTGCATTGGCGGGGAGGGGGGGTGCCATTAGAATCTTTAGGCTTATACTTGAAACATTAATGACCCTTCGAGGAGATTATACACTTCTGACATTTTAAATAGCTTAAGTCAACATTTTCAGCCATCTGGGGGAAAATATTGTAGCATATCATTGAGTCTATCTAAATTGAGCCTTTCAACACTTAAAACAACATCTCTCCTCCATTTCGCCAATATCTTTTGTTGCAGCCATTTTTCTGAAATAGTGCCTCAAATTGCAAAATATGACTTAACAACCAATTACTCGTACAGTTTGAAAAACAAGCAAATCTCTCAGCAGGAGGAAGCTTTGCCCTGAGGCCCAGGTTCACTCTCTGGCACAGGATCCTCAGTCCTTCTTCATCAGTTCCAGCAATGTTCCATTTCTTTCCAGCCCAGTAATGTATTGGACTCACAGACAGATTCTCTAAACACTCTCCAAGATTCTGATATCATATTCAATGGAAACTCTCTTCATCATCTTTTATTTTTCCAATCCGCTAATCCTACCACCTTTTCAGTCATTAACACCCAAGGGTAGCAATCACCCTCAGGAGTGATGTCTTTGAAGGAGATGGTGAATGGTGCGTTATTTAAGGGATCTGGCAACAGTACCTACACTTTATGAAGAGCTTTAATGGGACAGACATGGGCAGATCAATCCAAAGCCATTTGACTAAAGAACCATGTCTCAGAATTTCGGAGTTGGAACGGAACCTGGGTTAGCCATCTTTCCAATCTCATTCCCTAAAGAAATCCCCATTGCAATATACCCAACAATTGGCTATGTAGTCTTTACTTGAAGACCTACATTGGGCGAGGGGGAGGTGCATAACACCTTTCTAAGGCAGCTTGTTTCAATGTTGCACAGTTTTAATTTCTAGATTCTTCCCAACACCACCTTACTGCCCCAGCAGCAAGCCCGAACGTGCAGCTTTCCATCCTGTACCCACTAATTCAGTTCTGCTCCATGGATTGCATGCATTTCAAGGAAAAAACCAAGGTCATCTCTGGGAAGCAATAAAAACAAACAGCCTTATGGTAAGCATTGAACAGAGATGGAGAGGCTCTTTTTGAACAAAACATAATGCTTCCCATTAGACAGAGGCCAGAATTTCAAAGAGTAACAGTCCATACAAAAAGTGCACACTGCCAGTGACCAGTAAACAGAATAAAAACATCAACAGTGTCATTTCATGGTCACATTCCTCTGTGTGTGTGTGTGTGTGTGTGTGTGTGTGTGTGTGTGTGTGCTTTTAGAAACATTAGGATCTAATACAAAAGGAAGAACTGAAGGTGATCTGAGAAATATAGATCTTACTGTTTATAGAATGAGATTAATCAGTGGAAAAAATGTATTTTAAATAATAAAGCGATCTATGAGAAAAACCATGACTACTAAGACCTTACCTGTAAATAGCTATAAGAATTTGTCTGAATCTATATCAACAGGGCAAAATAATAAGGTTTTTGGTATTTTCTTAAGAGCAGCAACTATGCTTTCCAATAAATTTCTGCCTAGAACTTAACTGTGACCCAAATCTAAAGATGAATTTTCTCTCTCCCTCTCTCTGTGTGCCTGTCTCTCCCCCCTCCCTCCTTTCCTCCTTTCGTAACCTGTTTCCCTTCCTCCCTTTCTGCCCACACCCCTCTGTTTCAAATAGGGAAATACCTCTCTCTCTCTCTCTCTCTCTCTCTCTCTCTCTCTCTCTCTCTCTCTCTCTCTTCTGTCTCCCCTCTCTCTGAAAATATGGTTGATGCCAAAGTTGTTCTTCCTTTTTTCTCCCATGGAGATTTTCTCTCCTATTCTCTTCTAAAAGAAATCCCCGGCTCTTCTCTCATGAAGCTTTTCCATTTGTAACTTAAAATATGAATAGAGAGCTTTTATACCCACAAGCTACGTGAGTATGCTGCAGCTCCATAAGACAGTGTTGCCCTTTGCTTGGGCCATCTGGGGCAGGGGGTGAAGGAAGATAAACTTAGTGATCCCTCCCAGAGATGCAAATTAGCCAAAGGGGCATCCCAGCTCTTATTGTTTATTCTGATAACAACGTATCATGGATTTATTATCTAGGATCAGTTTTACCAGAAAGTAGCTTCTTCAGAGTCCTCTGGTCCTGTGCTTTTAATCTAAATTTAGAATTGGCTTATAAACATGTTAAACAAATTGGTCTGAGTTACTATCCTCTGACAAGGGAAAGCAACAGCTACATAGCCTCGATAAGCCCAGGGGAACAACCAGGATAGGTTACCAACAGCAGAATTTTCTGAGTATCTGCCTCAGCAAAGTTTCTAAATTCTGAAATGGAGTCAAGAGCACAGAAATTTGTAACCATCACACAAGAGTTTTGATGGTTTTTTCCAAAAGTTTTCAGTACCTCCAGGAAACCTAAATGAAACAATAGGCCAGTAAGACTGATGCTGTTTCCCAAAACAGGAAAATGATAAATGTTGGAGAAAATGTGGGAAAATTGAAACACTAATGAATTGTTAGTGGAGTTGTGAACTGATCCAACCATTCTGGATAGCAATTTGGAACGATGCCCAAAGGACTATGCAATTGTGCATACCCTTTGACCCAGCAATACCACTTCTAGGTCTGTATCCCAAAGAGATCATAAAAATGGGAAAAGGACTCACATGTACAAAAATATTTATAGCAGTTCTTTTTGTGGTGGCAAAAAAAAAAAATTGGAAATTGAGGGGATGCCCATCAATTAGGGAATGGCTAAACAGGTTGTGGTATATGAATATAATGGAATACTATTGTGCTATAAGAAATGATGAGCAGGAATACTTCAGAAAAACCTGGAAAGACTTATATGAACTGAGACTGAGTGAAATGAGCAGAACCAGGAGAACGTTGTACACGATAACAGCCATGTTGTGCAATGACTGACTTTGATAGACTTAACTCTTCTCAGCAAGGGAAAGATCCAAGACATCTCCAAAAGTCTCATCATGGAAAATGCTATCAATATCCAAAGAAATATCTATGGAGTCTGAATGCAGATGGAAGTGTACTATTTACTCTCCTTTTCTTTTGTTGTTTCATTTTGTTTCTTCTTTCTCATGGTTCCTCCCATTAGTTCTAATTCCTCTTTACGTCATGACTAATGTGAAAAGATGCTTAATGTGAATGTTTAAGTACAGCCTCTGTCAGATTACTTGCCTTCTTGGGGAGGGGGAGGAGGAAGAGGAGGGGAGAAAATGCAAAACTCAAAATCTTATGGAAGTGAATGTTGAAAACTAAAAATAAATAAGTTAAATATCTAAAAATAAATTAAATTAAATTTTATAAAAAAACTGATGTCATTTCCTAGTGAATTTCTAGAATTTATTATTAAAGGGATGACTTGTAGACTTGTGAGTGCTTGCAAAGGGACATGGTAATCATTAAAAGCCAATATGGGTTCACCAAGAACAAGATACATCAAACTACCCTGACTTCCTTTTTTGATAGTATTTTTAGACTGGTAGGCCAGGAGAAAACTATGGGAAGATACAGCTGTATTTCAACCAGCAAAGTAAATCATTAAACCCTTGTGGTACAGGGGACAGATAAGTAGACACTGTGAGAATACAGTTAGGTAGGCTAAGAATTGCTTGAACAGCTGGATACAAAGGCATGTCTTCATGTCAACCAAGAAAGAAGATTCTAGTAGAGCAGTACACAGATCTCTCTTTTGTCTTGTACTATTAAACATTTTTATCTGTGACCTAGATGAAGCCTTAGATGGCATGCTTATCAAATACATGAATGCCACAAAATTGGGTGTCAGAGCTAATATAAGGAGTAGCAATTAATATTCAAAAAGATCTGGACAGGCTCGAACCACAATGGGTTGACTCTGATAGGAAACTGCTACATCTCAGTTAAAAAAAAATCAGAAAAAAGTAAAAGTTCAACATAGGATTGGGGACATGGCTAGACAACATTCCCTATGAAAAAAGGCACGGGAGTTTTAGTGGATTGCAAACTCAGTATGAAGCAACAAGATGAGATGATAGTCAAGAAAGTGAATTCAGTCTTAAGATGCTGTCTCCAAAAAAGCATATTCCCAATAAAAGTATACATTCCAAGTATTCAGCCATACTTAACAATAAAACAGCCATAGACCTTGAATTATCATCAAGTATCATATTATTATTTTTTTTTTTGGCTAAGCAATGGGGTTAAGTGACTTGCCTAGGGTCACACAGCTAGTAAGTATTATGTGTCTGAGGTCGGATTCGAACTCAGGTCCTCCTGAATCCAGTCCTGGTGCTCTACCCACTGCGCCACCTAGCTGCCCCCATATTATTAATTTTATATAACTTTACATCTTAGTTAAAAGAAATCTCTCATGAAGTAATGTATAAATGTTTATAATGTTTAAAAAAATACACCAAAAAAATTAAAAAAACAATTTGGCAGGTGGGGACCTACATTAACACCAAGATTCCTGCCTCTACACCTATTCCTCCCTTCTCCATCACTCACCTTGGGTTTAGTTGTACTATATAATCCCGCCCCTATGGAGGTGGGGGTGGGGAGAATCTGGAAGTATCTTTACTTTGCGAAGACAAAATCTACTCTGCTATGGATAACTACCATAATGCTTCGACACTTTCCTTACCACTGAACATTCGGAAATTGGATTTGAAAGCCTGGAGCTACTTCCATGTGTGAAGACTTCACCAAACCATCTGAAAAAAATGAATGCCTCAGCTTTCTATAATAGCCCTCAAAATTATAGAGTGTCAAGACACTAGGCCTTTCACCTCCAGGATATTTCCTACAACTGGTACCTCATATACCAGACCTCTTCCAATCAAAACTTCATCTAGGAACAGGATTTCAGACACCAGCCCCAACCAAGATCCAAGCACATGTTCCATGTACAAGGAATCCCTTGACTACACATCATCCCCTACCATATTGGGAAGAGATGAATTAACTGGCACTAAATTTAAGTTTAAATTTAATTATGTGTTATATATTATATATAACTCAATTAAATTGATATTTAATAATACCCTTGGGGGTCTGATTGACCCCTTTTCCCTAGGGACTAGGAAAGTAAAAACCGATGCCATCTTCCATTTTCACAGAACCCTTGAGAGTAGGAGCACCTATATTAACCAGAGCTAGCAAACTCCCATCTACTCCTTCTCTTAATTTCTGTGATTCAGTACTGGGGGCTGCCTAAATGAAATCTTTCTGCCTCTACTATAACCTCTTGCTTTTCATTTCCTATATACCTTAATTATCAATCCCATGATCCTGTTTTGCTCTGACCTCTCCCCTTCCACTGTGCCCTCTAGAAGTCTTAATTCTATTACTTTCATCTTAGGTGCTGTCCTCTCACATTCTTTTCTCTTCCTTGAATTGATGAAAACCTGGCTCCTCCCAGAAGTTGTTCTGCCCCTGCTCACCCTTTCAATGGCTCATTGTGCCATTCATCACCTACCTCCAAATAAGACAACAGATTTCAAGGGGAGGAGGTCTTTAGTCCTTGATCAGAGCCAGGACAGTAGCCTCACCTTCCCAGACCCAGAAATGGAGAGGCCAAGGGGCAATAAGTATTGTTGGGCAGGGTCTTTGATATTAGTGGAGGTATTCCGCCTGTTTGAGTGTTCTGTCAAAATGGAAAGTTTCAGTGACTCAGGATTGAGTACTTCTCATGTTAATAGATTTCCAAAGGAGCGATTTAAGGAGGGAGGGCTGTGAATGAGTGGGGAACCTCTGGATATATTCCTGATCAGGGCTAAAGTTGGAGCACTGATGCTCACTAGTCAAGCAGTGGGCCACTCAATATAAGTAGGGCTACAAGATTGAGTCACAGTAGAATCTAGGGTAACAGGTTCCCTGGTGGGGAGGGTTTTGTCCACCAAATTGGCCATAGCCAATTAAGGAGGGTTTCAAGCACTATTTTCATTGGTCTCACTCTCCAGCCTCCCCAAGGCTCTCAATTTTACATCCCAAGACTCTAGGACTAACCATCAGCTTTAGTATAAGTAACATGAACCTAATCAGAGACTAAAAGTGAAAACTGTCTGTTTTATTCACCCTCAAAGAATGAGAAAGAAAAAAAAAAGTTGATTTTCCTCAAGATATCCTTATCTCCAACAGCCCTAGTCTACAAAGACATCTGATCCAATTGCTCACGCTTATGTCCTTATTTTAAATTCATGCTATCCTGGGGGAGGGGAAACAGTGGGGAGGAAGTGGTCAGTAGTGTTTGAAAAGTGAAAAGTAGTAACTCTTCACCATTTCAATGAAAACAAAATAAAGACTAAAAGAGTAAGTATGGAGTTAGGTCAGATATTAAGAAATACATGTTTATAATGATCAAGAAAAATTACAGTATATCATAAAGGGAGGTTATGTAATCTCCATTTTTTAAAATGGTCTTTAAGTATGATAGCATACATACAGTATATATTCAGTAGTTGTTGGGTGACTAACCAAATGAATAAATACAGTCTCTCCTGTCACTAGCAGTATTGATGAAAGATGATATGGAAATAATTTCTGGCCCAAATATTTAAGTACTATTTTTAAAAGAGGATCATATAATCACAGATAAGACAGAAATTTAGAACTGAAAGGAAGCTAGTCCAACCCTCTAATTTTGGAGATGAAGAAATTCAAACCTTGTGGGATGGGATGATATGCCTAGCCCAATGCAGGATAAACTTCAACTTCAATAAATGTTTACTAAGAACATAGGGTATGGGGCTTGTTGATTTTATTTTGTTTTGTTTGTTTTGGCAAGGGGAGGGGGGAAGAACAAAGATTAAATAATATATGGTCCATGGAGTAGGGAAGATAAGGACTATAAATACCTATAAAAATGCATAATTGCATAAGAAACTTTTTGAGGTTCAAAAAAATTACCATCTCAGAAAAACCAGTGAAGACTTCCTGGAGGAGAGAGCATTTGAGCTGAATCTTAAAGTGTGGGTAGAATTTCAACAGAGAGAAAGTGAGATGAGGAAGCATTCCTGCCAGAGAAAACGATGTGGCCATTTCTGGGGATAGTGAGCTGGGCTGGAAGACAGAACATCACCATGGTAGAAGAGTGTGTATAATAAGGCAAGAAAGATGAGAAATTTCTTTAAGGCCTTCTCTGCTAGCAGACCTAAGTCCATCCCTTTCTAGATGTCTCTTTTCTTTGTCTTCCAAAGGAATCTGTCTGTGGAACATCTATTAATCATACTGGCTACAAACAGCTACTTGTGTTTTCTCAGCTTAATGACATGGAAGAAGAGTAGAACACTAAATAAAACAAAAAAAAAATCTGGGAATAATGAAATATTTGCAGCCAAACTAAATTTTCATGAGTCTGATGATTTTCCAAAACTATTTACAAGGCTAGAAAATGGAACTTATTGAGATTCCTTTAGGTCAATGTTTCCCAATCCAAACTATACAATGGCATGTATGATATGCTATGTAAGCTCCTTGGTGGCAAGTATTACTTCTTTTTTTTTCCTTTGTTCACCCAGGACCAAGAACAAAGCCTGATATGGAAGGATCTTGAGATAGGGAGAAGGATGTAAAAACAACAACAACAAAAATCAATTCAGAAATAACAGAAAAATTATCTACAAAGATAGAAGGTGCACAATATACCTCCAAAGCACCTCAACATTCCTGTCACACTGGGGTTCAGTGTATTGCTCACATATCAAAATCAGTAGCTGATTTGGCTTGTTCAGTTCAGCCATTTTTCAGTTGTGTCCAACTCTTTGTCACCCCATTTGGTGTTTTCTTGGCAAAGATACTGAAGTGATTTTCCATTTCCTCCTCCAATTTATTTTAAAAAATGAGGAAACTGAGGCAAACAGCATTAAGTGACTTGCCCAGGGTCACACAGCTAGTGAATCTCTGAGGTCATATTTGAACTCAAGGAGATGAGTCTTGACTCAAGGCCCAGCACTTTATCCACTGTACCACATACCTGGCCCAAAGGAAGGAGTAACACTTTAAAAATATTGTTTATCATTTTTTTCACGTAAAAATATTTGGAAGTATGTATAGTAGTCTGAAACAAATTTGTATCTTGAATAACATCACCTATGACCAATCAAAATAATAATAATTTAACTTATTCAAAGAAAACAACCTATGTATCAGCAAAACCTGGTTACTGCCATCTCATATGGAAGCAAAGTTGTAAAAATGCATTTGTGCATGCCATAGAGATAGGCATAATTTAGGTCTAGACTCCTATTATTCCACTTCATTCTAACAGTGCTTGGCAAATATTAAACACTTAATAAGTGTTTTCTTTTTCATTCATTCTTTCTTTCAAAGGTGAATCATACAACCTATTACATGAAGGAAACTGAGAAGTATTAGAAAGTCAGTGAAGTGTCTATCTTCTGTCTATCTTTCTACTTCAAAAGCACATTCCTTCCTGGAAAGTAGATCTCCTATGAAAATAAGTAATGGTCTACATATCTAGGGACTAAATGAAGTCACAGAAGCAGGTATTTGTTTTCTTTTCCTGAGCTGAAAATATCTAGGGTACATAAACTGAGCTGTAACTTCCCTTACTTACACTAAGGAGAACTAATCTCTGACCTCCCTTTTCCTTCAGGAGTGAAGGAATAGGCATAATCAAGAACACAGGCATGATTAAGTGGATGAGGATGAGTAAAAGGCTCAGAATAGGATTGGAGAACAGGTGGAGACAAAAGTATAAGAAAACTCATCTTACTTTTTTTATTCTAGGAATGGGGAGTTGTTTGCAAGCAAACGATGGAAGGTAGTTGGTTTTTTTTTTTTATTTTCAGCTTTTTATTTTTGCTTATTCAGGTTTTTTTTAATTTTGTGTTTCAGTTGGATACCTAAGTTTGCTAAAACACATAAATAGGTTTTAGTGCTTGTTATCAGCTACTACTGTCATTCAATTTCACGTTTAGCCTAAGCACAAAGTGTTATTCATGACTAGATTTTCTAGAGATTTCTGGTTTAGGTTCTTCCATGATGGTTTCACCACTATCTGTAGGTACATGACTTTTTTTTTTTTTTTTT
>NW_020954580.1:28317194-28368548 GCF_900497805.2 Vombatus ursinus | reverse complement strand
AGAAAGAAAGAAAGAAAGAAAGAAAGAAAGAAAGAAAGAAAGAGAGAGAGAGAGAGAGAGAAAGAAAGAAAGGAAGTAAGGAAGGAAGAAAGGAAGGAAGGAAGGAAGAGAGGGAGAAAGGAAAGAAAGAGAAAGAAAGAAAAAGAAAGGAAGGAAAAAAGGAAGGAAGAAAGAGAACATTTACTAGCTGTGTTACCTTGAGAAAGTAATAATCTCTCTAAATTCATTTTTTTAATCTGTAAAATGAAGGGATTAGACCCAATGATTGCTACAATCCCATCTAGCTTTAATCCTATGAATATTTTCTCTTATTACTATATTATCCCCAGAAAGGTAATAAACAAGTCAAAACTAGCATAGGATATCTGCTTCCCTAGGAGAGGAAAACCAGTAAAAGATTCACCAGCTTGTCGACCACAGTGATCTTCACTTTTCTGGTGGTGTTGTTTGGACCAAGTAGCAGAGAAAGGAATAACTTTTAAAAAAATAATCATAATCTGCTCATAGAAGCCCATGCATCGTTAAATGCACATAAGCACAGCCGTCCTCAAAGCCAGTGAACATAATGTTTCCATGTACAGTTCTTTGTTGAATAAGCTTCAGCAGGCATATGGTTATAGTTGTGACAACTCTATGGATGAGTAATGGATGAGTAATGATGCAAACTCTACAAAATGTGTCTAATTTAGATAGGTCAATACTGAACTTCTGCCTGATACCTTTCCCTTCAGCCTGCATATAAGGAGAGGAAGAAAGGGAAATGGGCTATTCTCTACTTCCCTTGCTTATGCCTCACTCCCATGCCCTATATTACTGTCCCACATCCTTGATCATTTGTTCAGAGGGGGAACAGAAGGGTTAATAAATATCCCACCTCCACATCAAGCCTGGGAAGGTAGAGTTCAGCTTGTTTTCCTCTTAAGCGGAGAGAAATCATTGTTGCCTGATGGGACATAAAATAGGTCCTTGAACTTTAAATTCAATGATAAACAGAAGTAAAGTGATTTGTTTTATTGAAAACTTTTTTCTTCAATCAGGAACGCTTTGCCCAGATGTCTTGTTACCGGCAGGACAACAAGATTTCTAATTACTTATGGCAAGGGTTGCTTACAGGAATAATAATTGAAGTTATCAGGTTTTCTCCTCTAGGTCATGTTTTGTGATCCTCCAAGAGCTGAGCCTTCAGTTATGGGCACTAAATTTGGGGGGCTTCATCTAATAATCTTAAGTGGATGTTCTAGATTATAAATGATGAACTTCATTGACTTCATTCACACATTTTTCCTTTGTCCTAGCAGAAGGGCAATAAAATAGATACACCATCAAGGTCAAATCTCTTTCTAACAGGGTTTCTTTCTAGGGGGAAAAGGGTTTCTCCTCAACCTGCTCTGCTCTCTATTAGATGGACAGAAGGATAAACATTTACTTCTTTCCTAACCACTAATTTTATTCATATTTCCATAAGACAGCATAGAAAATGAACCCATGTGCACACACAGTGCTGCCATCCTCCTACAATGCCTCCAGTATTAAGTGGCATGGCTGCCATATGATAAGCAATTCGGGGGCATAGGGTTACATATGCTTCTAAAACTAATAAAAGTGGTAGTGTATTTTCTGCACAAAAAGCAACTGAAATGAAATAAAAATAGAGAGTGTTCATGCTAATGAACTGAAGGGATATCAAAGACATAGTACATGCTATTTGGGGCCAAGAGAAAAATATAGGGGTATTTGGGAAGATAATAATGAACAATATGCCAAAGGCAAAACTACTTAACTCCTGGCTTACTCTGTTTTATCTTCCAAGGTAAATCACCTTCAGACTAGGAAATAAAGAACAAAAATGATTTTTAAAAAATCATGGAAAGTCAAGATACATAAAGTGAGAGTCAGAGATAATAACCTCTCTACCCTGAAGGAGTTCAAGTCACAAGTCCAGATGCACTATAGATGTGACCAATGAATATCTGTCAGTTGGGTCTTCAAGAAAATCATGGAGAATGGGAATTTGACACAGGCAAATAGTGTACCAATTTTCAAAAGACTAGTGACCTATAATTTCAATTTCTAACAAAATCTGGGGTGGATTATTAAAAGGATCATTTATGAACACTAAAAGAGGGAAGTGATGATTGCTAAAAGCCAGGGTGGTAACAAAAAAAATCATAAGAACCATCGTATCTGTTTCTGACAATCATTGTTATTCAGAGGAATACTGTAGTCACAGTATGTATATTTTTATGTATATTCACACACCTGGATTTCCATCAAAGCATTTGATAAAATCTCATGATATTCTTATAAATAAGCTTGGCAAAGGTAGGTATAATAGTATAGTTAAGTGGCTTCAGAACTCATTAAATGACTAGGATAAAAGAGTATATACTAATACCACTATAGCAAGCTACGGAGGATCTCTATAGACGCATCCCAGGGCTTTGTCCTTATACCTCTTCTGTTCAAACTTTCTATCAATGAAATGGCTGAAAGAACACACACACACACACACACACACACACACACACACACACACAGAGTTTGTGAATGGTACAAGGCTATGATGGCTAATGCACAAGATGGTAACATGAAAATTAATAAGAATAAATGTAAAGTTCTACAATTGGGTTCAAAAATAATTTGCATAAGTACAAGATGAGGAGAATATAAGGCTAGATAAAAAAAATTCACATGAAAAGGACCTGGGAGTCTTAGAGGACTGCAAGCCCCACATGAGTAAAGAGTACAATAGAGCAGCAATAAAAGCTAATGGGATCTTGGGCTGCATTAAGAGGACACAATGTCCTCAAAGAAAGAATGCAGTCTCACTATTCTTTACCCTGATCAGAATGTATCTGGAATGTGAGATTCTATTTTAGGCTTCACCTTTTAAGGTGTAGCATATGCAAAAAAGGGTGAACTCAAGATGTCAAAGAGGGTTAAAACAATATCATCTAAAGATTTGTAAAAGAGCTGAGCATGCTTAGCCTGGAGAAGGTTTTATGGAGGTGGAGAAAAGTATGAACCATGCCAACTAGGTCCACAACAAATTTGTTATCTGACCTCAGCTGGTTCCCCAAAGCAGCAAGACAACCATTCCTCTCTTGTCTAATTTATTTGTGTTATCCCATCCTCCACCTTGGCTGCTCCAAACCTTCTTATCTCTCAAGTCACCCAAACACCTTGAAGTATAGAGATTGCCACAAAGGACCATTCTAGTTTCTACTTCTCAGAAGTACTCTCACTAAGCAAATAGGGAAATTATTCTCTTTACCTGTATTAGAGCTATTCAGTGGTATCCAAGAGGGGAAAAACACCCTGCCAGTTATGCAGGAATAAGGAGCAATTTTCCTATGATAGCTTCTTTGAGAACACAGTAATTGTATGTACATGAAGAATAAGAAGAGGAAAAGGGGTAAGAGAAAATAGGTGACTGTATGGAGGGAGGTAGAGAAAGAAGAAAGAGAAGCAGTAGGATAAATGTGAGTATATAAGTGAAGGAAGAAAGCAAAATGAAAGAAGAATTTGAGTGACTGAGGAAACAGCCATAATTAGAATGGAATTTGGCCCCAACAAGCCAAAGTTCAAAGATGATTGCTTCTCTCTGCAGTGAGGACCAGTTCCATCAGCCTGGGAAACCTCCCTTGGGCTGTTGTCCTTGGGGTCTGATTGGTGTAGTCCTCTATTCCACGTGCCCACTGCCTCCCCCTCCCCAAGCCTGGGATGTCAAGGGTCAGACTCTCCCAGAGGACAGGCTGCTTCCTCCGTGATGCCAAAGTACCTGCAGTCATATTGTTCTCTCTGCTACCAACTGCTTCATTAAACTCAAAGACTTTTGTCCCCAGTGAAAGAATTCCTAGATTTATCTCTGGGTAAGAAAAACTTCACAGGTAGCCAGGAAGAAAAAACAAGCTCAGTTGAAGGAGAAGAACTTTCTTTGAGCCTCAAAACTGGTATTTAGAGCCACTAGGAAAGGTAAGTGGAAAAGCTGAAGCAATTTATCATGTTATCTTTTCACCCGATAAACAATGCACTGTTTAAACAAATACACATTATGGAACACAAAGCCACAAATGTTTTATCAATGTAATTTCTATGAGAGTTCACTTTAGCAAAATCCAGGAAACACAAAACAAATGCTTGGTGAATATATGGCATTTAATTTTTCTGCCTCATAACAAAGAGATAAATAATTGAGCTCTATGTATAGCTTCTTTTTTATTTTATTTGAGGAATAATTCAACAAACAACAACAAGCATTTATTCTGTTTCTATGATCAATGGATGGCAATAGATGGATGGATGGCAATAGAGATTCAAAGATGGAAAATAATATAGTGCCTGTCCTCAAAGAGCTTGAAATCTACTAAGTGGGAATAAAATAGAGGCAAATGAGTATGAAACAAGGTATAAAGGCAAAGGAAGCATTAGAGGCAAAATGCTGCATGAAATATGGGGAGAAAGCAAGGAGATATGGAAGAGGTGGCACTTGAGCAAAGCCTTGATATACTTCAAAAGGCAGAGATGTAGAGGGAATCTACTCCAGGCTTGGAATATGGGCAGCACAGATGCAGAAGCCAGAGAGGGCAAGAGCAATCAGGAGATGGCTAGCAGTCCAGGTTAGCTAGAACACAGAATCTATTAGATAGAATAGAACAGAAATTTAGAAAGGGTGATAGATGGTTATAATTGCCAAGCTAAGACATTTTACTGCTCAGGCAGGCCAGTAGAGAACCAATGAGAGTAACATACTTGGATTTGTGCACAAGGAAAATTGTTTTTCCAGCTGTGGGAAGGATGGATCAGAGAGGGAGAAACTGCAGGCTTGGGAGACTAACAGGACAAACTTTAAACATGACAACTGCTTGATGGAGACTAAAAAAGTCAGACAATGCATGAGGAAATGAGGGATAGCTCCAGGGAAAGATGAGGATAGGGGAATGTTCCGATGTAGCTTTTTTCCTATAATTTCCTCATGTAAGAGAATCTTTTTTTTAAAAGTATCAGCAACAGTAAAACATACACGTGTTGACCTAGCAAATGTTATCTGAAGTGACAGTAAATTCCAAAAGATGGAAAAAGCTAATTATAAAGCTAGAGCAAATGTGCCACTGAAATTATATTATAAGAATGCTGTTTATTTTTGTAAAGTGATCTTATTTTCTTCAAAAGGGAAAATTAGGATTTAGCTTGAGTTAGTCTAGGAATTACTCAGCAAAAGGTAGAGAAACCAATTATAGGTCAAGATAGATTTTAATAAAATTCAAACCTCTTTTACTTGAGTGCCGTGCCAATTACATTCGACATCAAGTTTTGCCAGAAGGATTTGTAAGTTTGGAGTACAAAAAAGGAAAGGAAGAAGGAAATGATAAAGTTTGGCTAAAAAAAGGGAGGCCAGTCACTTAAAAAAAAACCTACTCAATTAGAGATCAATTACTAGGAAGAAATATAGAAATTGGAGTCTGGGATATATCTAAGTAAAAGTCAGAGG
The DNA here is from genome assembly GCF_900497805.2 of Vombatus ursinus. NCBI lineage: Eukaryota > Metazoa > Chordata > Mammalia > Diprotodontia > Vombatidae > Vombatus > Vombatus ursinus. The sequence continues at coordinate 28,363,057 of NW_020954580.1, read as the reverse complement.
GGAAAGTCACATATACAATGAGTTTTATAGGATGGCCCTCGTCTCAGAGATTAATATTCACTGTAATGGGTATCAGACAAATATTTCTAAGTTTATTACCAGGCTAATGCTAGATTCAGCTCATGGAAAATTGTTCTGGACTCCTAACAGTAGGAAAAAATGTAACATATATATCATTTATATCATTTTTAGTTCTCTCTGCAACTGAAGACCTCTTTTTAAAAACTGTATATATCTATAATCTACCTGAATATATGTAATATATATAAATTATATATGTGTATATATACACATATATATGTGTTGAAAAGATCTCTTCTATCCTACTCTTTATCCACAATGTCACAGTACCATGAAGGCCTATTATCAATGTATATGCATATGCACATGTCAATGCATATATACTTACGTGTGCACATATATATGTACATATATATATATACACATAAGTACAAACATATGTTGTTGTTTCTCAGTCATATCCAACTCTTCATGACTCCAGTTGGGGTTTTCTTGGTAAAGATAATGAAATGGTTTGCCATTTCCTTCTCCAGCTCATTTTACAGAGGAGAAAACTTAGGCAAACAGGATTAAGCTACTTGTCAAGAGTCACACAGCTAGTAAGTGTCTGAGGCTGAGTACAATTATCAACTTTCCAGGTACAATTATCATCCTTATGCATATGATTCCTATATCCATAAATCTGGTCCTAACTTCTCTACTAAGCTCTGGTCTCATATCACCAACTGCCTTTTGTATATACTTGTGTATATATATAAATATAATATGTGTATATATATATATATGTATACCTATACACACACGTATATCTATACATGCATGTGTGTATAAATTAAATGAAGACGTCTTCAGTGGCAATATGACATTCTTGATACATAGCTGGCTAGCCTTGGAGTCAAGGAGACCTGTGTTCATATCCTGCCTCACCTGTATATTGACCGTATGACCTGGGAAACTTTCTAAGAAATGAACATACACATAAACACACATACATATGTAGAACTGCTAAAGTACACTGTCCCTGACACTTGGAGTGATACCTGATACCTGGTATGGCAATCAACCTCAGGCAGAGTTACATCTTATTGTTAAAGCTAGACAATGGAAACAAAGGTGAGAGCCACTATAAAAGCCCACCTGAAAAGTAACCCACCTGAAATGATACCTGTCTAAGGTTCCAGGAAGCCTAGGCAATGAGTATTTATTGGGCTGAGCAGGATGAACAGTCACAGAAAAGAACCAAAAAAATGGAGCAAAGCCCTTATAATATAGACCCCTGCCTTTTTATAGACAAACTTTAGATTTTTAATGGTGCTGCCTGATAGTATGACTGGATGAAAGCCAAATGCTCTCACTTCATTGTTTCCCATCTTTCTTGCAATTCAGAGTTTGACACATATATGCATACCTTGAATTTATACAGCACCTAGTTCTAAGGAGCTCAAAATGCTTTCTAGATGTACCTATTTTTATTAATCTACTAAATCTTTACAATGTTCCTTTCCATTTAAGTGGAAATGAGCAAAACAGGGCTAGATTTGTTACCGCCATTTTTTTCAGATGGGCCTATATCAGGTAGGATAAGTGATCTGCCCCACATTAGACAGAAAGTCAGAAATATGATCTACATCTCTTGACTCCAACTTCAGTAAAAACAACACCTTACTTTTATGTCATTACCGTTGTTGATTTGTTATGAGAACTACCAACCACCGGTAACAGCCAAGCCAAACAGGGTTTCTTCCTCTACTCCTCTGATGTCAATATAGTCAACAGTAGGAGAAGGTAACCATGGATTAGATTTGTCCAAACTGAGAAGTCTCTTGCCACATTGAAATTCAAGACCATTTAGTGCCATGCTGGAAACAAGGTGGATAATAAATAATTCAACAAGAGTTTATTAAGTGACATGCTAGGCATAAACACAACAGTCCCTTGGCTCAAGGAGCTTACATTCAACCATCAGATAAACTGAGGAACTTCTCAGCTATTCTGTATCTACTTCAATCAATTGAGTTGCCTTAAGTAATATCCACTCAATTCAAGATCCAGATTGGTTATTGGATTGAGGTAATATCCAGAATATTCAAATTCTGTAAGGGACTTTGAGGAATTTCTTTAATAACAAAATCTCTCCCTCTCTACTGGATGCTTCCATATTGCCTACACACATGCACATGCTTCCCCTAATTGACTGAGCCAACCCTATTAGTTTTCATCCAATATTTCTCCTCCCCTCCCTAACTAACCTTCCCAAGAACATCAATTGCACTCCATGACTCCACTTTCTCACATTTCATTTGATTCCAAACTCCCTGAAATCTGGCTTCAGACTTTCTCATTTGATTGAAGCCATTCTCTCCAAAGTTACCTATCATATTTTAAGTGCCAAATCTAATGGTCTTTTCTCAGTCCTCATCCTCATCCTTTCTGATCTCTCTACATGGATATTCTCCCCTCTCTATTTTTTTATGAGGTGGCACAGTGGATTGAGTGCCATGTCTGAAGTTAGGAAGAATCATCTTCCTTAGTTCAAATCTGCCTCAGACACTCACTAGTTGTGTGTGTGACCCTCAGCAAGTCACTTAACTTTGTTTGCCTCAGTTTCCACATCTGTCAAATGAGCTGGAGGAGGAAATGGCAAACCACTCCAGTATCTTCGCCAAGAAAACCCCAAACAAGGTCATGAAGAAACAGACACAACTGATATGACTGAACATTTTTTTTTAATGACAGTCATCTGACTTGGTTCTCTTTCCACCTGTCTAATTATTCCTCCTCAATTTCTTTTGCTGGATACTCATCCATATTACACCCACCAACCTAACTATGGGTGTTTTCCAAGGCTCTATCCTGGGTCCTCTTCTTTTCTCCTACTATAATATATCATTCAGTATTTTGATCAGCTCCCCTGGGTATAATTATCATCTTAATGCCAATGATTCCTACATCCATAAATCCAGTCCTAACTTCTCAGCTAAGCTCTAGCCTCATATCACCAACTGCCTTTTGGATGTCTCAAACTGGATGTCCCACAGACATTTCAAAGTCAATAGGCTGAAAATATAATTCCTTATCTTTATTCCAAACTCTCCCTTCTTCTGAATTTCCCTCTTACTCTCAAGAGCACCACCATTTTCCCAGGTACCCTAGCTTACAACCATGACATTATTCTCAATTCCTCACTGACGTTTAACCTGTATGTCTACTCTGCTGCCAAATCTTGTCATCTCTTTCTTCATAACATCTTATATGCATCCCTTTTTCTCCACTCACACAGCAACTACTCTGGTACAAAATCTTAACTCCTCACATTTAGACTATTATAATAATCTTCTGATTGGTCTCCATGCATCAAGTCTCTCCTCACTCAAGTCCTTCCTCCATCTAGCTGCCAAAGTGATCTCCCTAAAGCACAGGTCTGACCATGGCATGCGTCTACACACACACACACACACAAACACACACACACACACACTCAATATACTTAAGTGGCTTCTTATTGCTTTTAGGTTCAAAAACTTTCCAGTATTCTTATACTTTATCTCCACCACCACCCCATACATTAAGATGGAAGGACACTAGCTTTCCTTATTTTTTATGCACATAACACTCCATTACTTGATTCTGGGACTTTTAACTAGCCATCCCTCATGCCTGGAATGTTCCTCCTAACATCTGCTCCTCCTTCAAGACTTGGCTCAAACTCTACCTTCTGCAGGTCACCTCTCCTGGTCCCTTCCACTGCCTACTACCTTCCACCATCTCTGTATGCAGTTATCCCTTTCACATCATGACTTTTTCCATAGTAGTTTCGATTTATCATGACTCAGCATAAGAAATTAAATGGGAATTTTGAGGGAATTGTGCGGCAGTCACAGATGGCATGCAAAGGCCAACAGATGACACAGAAAAAGTCTAGAAACTGAGAAATGCATAAAATATAGTATAGTATTATATATCAACATATTTTATCTTTTAATACCATAATAATAATACCATACCAATAATAATACCAATAATAATAATACCATAAGAACATACAAAGGAAGGGCCAAAAAAATTTTATGTGGATTTTCAAGAGTGTGGGTGTGCTGCACCCCTAACCCCCACAATGTGGAAGAGATAACTTCATTGTGTAGATACATTTTCTTTTTGCATGTTCTCTCTTCTGTCAGAGCATGGGCTCCTTGAAGGCAATGACCATGTTTTGTATTTCTTTGTGTTTCCCAGCACTTAGCATAATAATTAATTAATAAACACTTGTTGCTTGACTAAATGCGTGTTAACTTCCATGTGTGCTCACTTCTCCTCTGACACTTTTTAGCCTAACTTGATACTAATATAAGAATGGGAGGCTTCACAACACAGAGAAGAACATGGATCTCAATTTGCAAACCAGCCTCCACCCCCCAGCTCCCCCAAAAAAGCCCTGTAGTGCCTCAGCCCCAGATAATACACATCAGCATTTTCTTGTCTAGGCACTTAACAGAAAATGAACAACAAGTGATAGTAAATGGTGTAAGGGGCAAAGAGCAACTCTTTGCCAACTTACAAAATTATAGCCCATTTTGTTCATCTCTCCTCTTAGAGAGAATATTTGTGCCAGGAGATTTTTATCACTGCAGTTTCCTTCTGCAATTCAGAACTGCAGTTACTCATCCTCCTGGAAATACCAAGAAATAACAGTGTATCTTGTAAATGGAGGATGAGGATGATAAAGGAGGGGCAAGAATTAATTTCAAGCCTATCATGTAGTTTTAAGCTATTTCCCATGAGATCTTATACCAGACCACAGGACTGGGAGGCATCATTTCCATATTTATTGGAAATAACATGTCTCAGCCAGAGTAATGTACTGTGTTCCCACAGTGAAATTTCACCCAAGGAAATGAAATTAACTTAAGCCATCAACATAGGCATTTAGGGTTGTTGTTGTTTTTTCCCCTGGAAAACTATAATATCTAACCCCCAAGTCTGTCATTCTTTTTTTTTAAATATTATAATCTAGGAAAGTCTGTAATTTGAAGAACTGGCTTCTAACCCAAAATGTTTTCTTGACTGTTCAATCAGGTAAGTCAAACTGGGTAGGATATATAGTACACAAGGCTAGATCCTGACAGTCAACTTTTCAGAAAAAAGAAACATTATTAAGTTGGCTTAATATGTTGATGATATTAACCTTCTGTCCCCAGAATACACACACTCTTTCTCTCTGTACGTGGAGATGAGTATGCATGCACGTGAGCATATGCACATGTCTACAGATGATGTTACTTCAAGTTTGGATGTGATTAAATCTATCAGTTTAAAATTCCTTCTCAGTGTTGTTTTTGTTAAGCCTGGATTTGGGGTTTAAATACAGCCACAATAGGTGATGCTAATTAATTGGCATACCCAACTTAAGGAATGAATTCCTGCAACCTAATTCTCAAATAATAGCTCAAAACCCAGGCAAAACTGTTGGGACACCCCGCATTTAGGTTTACTTTGAATAGGAGTCATTAGCATTATTTTTATAGACATGCCATGCTTAATTAGCAAACAATAATTACAGAAGCACAGACACCCTGAAATCTAAGATACCTCCTGGATCATTTAGTTGAATCTAGCTTAACCCCTCTCCCTCCCAACCTAGCATGTTCCATTATAAGAACTTTCTTGTACCCCAGAAGAAAACAGCATAGAAGAAGAGATAAATTTAGTTCAAGACAATAAACTTATACCTTCCAATTTAGTAAACTACGAAGTTTCCAACATTTTCTGAAGGATTTTTGCCCTGAAAAGACTTGGCATTTGCACCAGAAAAATAAAAATTATAAGGACAATTTGGTAGGTATCCACTTAACCCTCAAGGCTGGCATCTAGAAAATCAACTATGACTTCCCACAAACTATTCCTTGCCATGACTATCATAGACTTGATGTCTAACCCAATATAATGGTTCTTAACATTCTTAATACATCTCACATGTATAAGTAAAATAAGTAAATATTTTAAAATGTCTACCTTTTTAAAAATAATCATAAATATTTATTGTTAAATCAATCAATCAACATTTATTAAGCACCTACTATGTGCCAGGCATTGTGTTAATTGCTGTTGAAGAAAATATCCAAGGGGCAGCTAGGTGGTGCAGTAGATAGAGCACTGGCCCTGGAGTCAGGAGGACCTGAATTCAAATCCGGCCTCAGACACATAATACTTCCTAGCTGTGTGACTCTGGGCAAGTCACTTAACCCCAATTGCCTCACTAAAAAAAAATAAAAAAATAAAAAAAAATCCAAACATATAAACTTAAAAAAATGAAGTTGCTGAAATTATTTATAATGGTAGTTGATGTCTTAATGAATGTTAGCAAAAGACACTAGCCAAATATCCATATTTATCCACATCCCAACCATTCCAGCAGTTTCCCCAAATGGCCCTGACGTACTAAATTGGAAACCTCTAAATACAACTTAAATAGCTGCTTCATTTTAATTTGGTAAATAAAATGACAAAACTATCATTTAATTTTCTGCTGAAGTTTCAAAATATCTTGTTATTCCCCATCATCACCACTTTAAAATATGTAGCACACCTCTAATAAAAATTAAACTTGCATTTTCTTTGAATTGTGTATTAAAGTTATATCTGACAAAAGAATGGTTGTATTTTTTGTTACCTAAAAATGGTTAGACTTCGTCTTCTCTGCCTGCTGGTTTATTTTTTTTTTTATTTTCATCATACTTTAACTAAAACTTACCTAATTGGTAGTAAAAATTAATCAATGAATAACAAAGGAAAAGCATATAAGAGCTTACTATGTTCCAAGCTCTTTGCTAAGTAAACTTTGAAGATACAATTAGAACAAAAGAAGAAGAAAAAGGAGAAGAAGAAGAAGATGATGAAGAAGAAGAAGATACAATTAGAAAAGTGAAACAGCCTCTACCCTCAAACAGCTTATATACAAGGAAGTGTAGCCAGGGAAGGGTGTTTGGATTTCGGAAGTCACAGAGATTGAGCCATAGGCACACATCTATTCCTGAAGCAATGGTAGTATAAATTTGATCAGTGATGTCAGAGTAAGAGGTGGAAATGGAGCAGGAGAGGGAGTGTCAGGATGTGTGATTGCAGAAAGATGGCAAAAGGCTGGGTGGAGTACATAGGGGCATGAGAGTATTCTAGGGTCTAGAGCTGGTTAGATATAATGTGCCATGAGCATTTTCACTGGCTGACTCAGTAATCAGGAAAATATGGCCCCAAAGCAAGGTAGGTTAAGTCACTCAGGCCATAGTTTCAGTTAATCCCAAAGGAACAGCAGCAGGGAGATGATCCAGAGATGGCCAGGGTGGATGGTCAGATGGATGTTGAGCATGACCATGACTAGTGTGGAGTTCGCCAGATATAGTAGGCCATGTTAATTTGTGGTTAGCTGACTCACAAAACAAAAATGGCCAAAGAGTCTCTCATATGTCTCAAACTAAAAATAAGAATCTGTTTTTCAAAGGTCCTGAAACAAAATTTACCCTTCAAAAAAGTCCCTGGTCCCTTTCTATAAATTTCCCCTAAAACTCTGTCCAGAGATACCCTCCTTCATTCTAACCTTAAACTCCAATTTCCGCCTATCAGAAAATATGCATGTATGTCTTTCTCTGGGTTCCACACAATTAATTTACTACAATGGAAAAAAACCATACTCTTCATAATCAATGGCCTGGGGATAGCTGAGTCATAGGAGGTGCAGAAAGAATTTAAACCATAAAGTTTGTACTAACAAATAATCCATCATTACTTTGGAATAGAGGGAATTGCCAAAAAAAAAAAGGTCACATAAAGCCTTATTCTCATAAAAGCAATTAAAATTTTCCTATGATGCCAGTGACATTAAGTTCAATACAATGAAACAGGGTTTTAGTAGAGCAATAGAAATTGGTATAGAGTCACCCAAGAGATAGCTGCCATGGAACTGAAGGTCAATTGGCCCCAATGTACATAGAAGACTAAAATATAGGCTACTCTCCCCTGAGGTACAACTGTGATTGGATTCATCCACTTAATTAACCACTCACCCAGATAGTGTACTAAAATGCTGACTTAGCAATTTTGTGCAGCAAACTCAACCAAATCTCTACAATTCTTTTAATTGGAGTATCCATTTTCCTGTTTGTAAGAGCCTAGAATTTGAATTTCCATCAGCTCAATTGACATTCCAATTCCTCATTCATGCTACAGTTATGATCCTGATACAGGTTGAAGAAGCTTTTCATTCAGGATCAAATGGAATGAAGAAAAACACATTTTAAAAGAGACTGACAGATCTGTGCTTAATTGTAGCCTTCTGGCGGTGAGGGGGTGGGGTGGGAAGAGGAAAGAGAGGAAGGGGGAAAAAGAACAAAGTAAAAAGTACACAGCAGAGAATAAAAGAAAACTTAAAAGGAAGCAAAGAAAAGATAAATAGCTCTCAACACAATGTGTAGTATTTATTATATAGGCTTTCTTGAAATGCAAATTTGTTGCTCTATATTTTGAATCCTCTCATGTTCTGCTGTGCACATGGCAATATTTTTTTTCCCTTTTCTTATTTTGTATTTAAGTTTCAATATTTAAGTTCATGTGTCTTTTTCTTTTCTTATTGTATATTTAAGTTTTAGTATTTAATAGAAAAGAGAGACTGACATGGCCTCATTAAATGGTCTTACATAACAGTAATTTTACAATATCATAGAAAAAACTAGATTTGACTAAAAAGAAAACAATCCAAATAATTTCTGAGGTGATAGCCCAGTATTAGTAAGTAGAGTACCTTGAATATGGTAGGTATTTAATCAATATTTTCTCATTATCATCATCATCATCATCATAAATACAACTAAAATGTATGTATCACTTTGCAAAGCATTTTATCTCATTTGGTCCTCATAATAGTCTTGTGAGGATAGATCGATGGATAGATCGATGGATAGATAGATAGATAGATAGATAGATAGATAGATAGATAGATAGATAGATAGGAAACAACTGATTTTTATTTTGTTTTCTCTACCAAAAAAGACAGATTTATATTTAGACTGGAATTTTAGAACAAAAATAGTTAACAGGAAACTGAAATCCAAGATAAATAAGGCTGTATCAAGAGAGTACTTAGATTTCATCAAGAAGTTCAAGTCATGCTGAACATATAAACTACAGCAGAGTACTGAAAGAACTTGTGACTATGGTAACTGAACCATACTTGGGTGAAATCTGAGGAAACATGAAGAATGGAAGATATGTCATAAGATTAAGAGGGCCAAATACTGTTCCAACTTTTTAGAAGGTGAATAATACCTCAAGCTATAGGCCAATGGGTTTGATGTTTTTTCCTTGATAAAAAGAAAATGATAACAAATTATTAGGAGGGTAATTTATGGGTACTAAAAGGAAAGGATATATTCAGTAAGAGTCAGCATGGGTAATTACTAACAAGTCTTGCCAGACTAACCTCAATATACCAGCAGAGTTTTGTTAGCTTTGGCCTTCCAAGCTGGAAAGAATTTAGCTCTCAGCAACACACTATATATCTTCTGAGGACCAACCCAGCTAAATTTAGACAGGTACATCATTAGGCTAAGCAACTCATAAAGCCAATCTACTGAAACACTGATGGGTGGTTATATCTGTCAATAAAGGGAATATTCACACTGATGAAATCACAGATCCTTAATGTATTAAAGAATAAATGGCAAGCTAACCAAAATAGCAGATGAGATGACGCTGGGGGAGATAAGAAGAGGCAATTAATATAGTGAATAACAGAATCAAGATTCAGAAAGATAGGAGATATGGGACATAGACAAAGAAATGTTGGATTTAGAGTCACAGGGCCTACATTTGAATCTCAAACCAGTCATTTACCAGTTTTATGATCTTGGTCAAATTCTTTCATCTGACTGAGACTATGTTTCCTCATTTAGGAAATGAAAAAATTAGGATAAACTAACTCCAAAATGTCTTCTAGCTCTAAATCTACTATTTTCATAGTCTGGAATAGTGGGCTGAAGCTAACAATATGAGGGGTAAATATAAAGCCTGCTTTTGGGTTCAAAAAAACAAAAACAAAACATGGGCACAAGTTCGGTATGGAGTAGATATAATTAGTCAAGGGTTCAGGTGAAGAAAGACCAATGAATATTCAACATTAGTCAGCATTGTGAGATGGCACCAAAAGAGAGCTATTACCATTTTAGAATTTGTTAGTAGGATCATAAATTTCAGATGAAAGAGACAGTCTCATTGCATTTTGCCCTAGTGAGACCATACTGGAGGTACTGTGGCAAGCATTGTTTTCCACATTTAGAAAAGGCATTGATAAATTGGGTTATGTCCAAAGGAAGACTTAAGGAAAGTGCGTTCATTCTTCTTAAACATGTGAATAAAGGCAACAAGATAATCAATAGTCTTCAAAGATTTGAAAGACCGTTATGTAAAAGAAGGATTAGATTCATTCTGCTTAGCACTTGAAGGTAAAATGAGAAGCAACAGGTAAACATGTCAGAGAGTCAGTATTAGTGAAGACAAGGAATGACTTCCTAATAATTTTGGAACTCTACAAAAATGGATCTGCCACAGGTCCCCCATGACTGAAGTCTCCAAACAAAGTTGAATACCAATTTGTCAGGAATGTTGCAGAAGAGACTCCAATTCAGGTACACATATGGCTGATGAGAAACCGCAGCTCAATAGAAGGATGGCATACAAGTTTCTTCTTGGCAAAGTGATGGTTTTATCATGTGCCCAAAGACAACAAGTTATACTGTTCCATGGGACACAAAGTAATCTCGTCTTGCTGGAGGCACAATGAACAGAAGCTACAATTATCATAAAAGTGGACTCTTTGTTTCAGTGCCTTTTAAAAAGATGAACAATTAAAATGAAAAATCGTGAAGAACTTCATCAGACCCTCCAAACCTAGGTAAAATGTAAACTCGACACACAGACACTTGAATATTAAAATGCGCACAGAGAAGGCCAGTGAATGTTAGGTGGGAGAATATGGTTCTGAATCTAAGAATGCGTGTGACCTAATGCCTTTAGACTATTCAAGTCTATAGGCTTTTGGTTATACCTATGTCATGCCTATAAACTGTTAAACCTATAAATCATGAAAACACGATTAGTACAAACAAAGAATTTCCTTGAAGTGGTCACATTATTCAAATTCACGCTGCGTATTTCCACTGGACTGGAATCAATTGCCATATTTTACATAATTATAACTCCTAACACCACAAATTTAAATATATGAAGCCACTTCATAGGAATTCATTATTCGCACTAATCAAGATCTAACTGTACTTTATATAAGAACAGAGAAATTGTTTTGTGTGGTGAACACTCAAGAAATCACAAAAAAAAAAGAACAAATTATATTTTAACAGGCAAGAGATTATTAGTTACAGCCATAGCAGTCCTTTCAGAATCAGCTTTTAATGTGCAGTCACATCATTGGCTGGTTAGAACAAAGGTCAAGGTGAACACCAAATTAGAAGAAAGGTTAAAAATTGGAAGACACTGTGTATCATTACACCAGTTCTAAGTCAATTTGTTTAAGCATGCTGTTGACTACAAAAATAGGACATAAATAAAATATATTGACTCAATCACCATTTTTAGATAAAATTAAATAATTTAAAACAGCAGTCACCATAAGTATTCTGAAATACAACAAAAACTGCTTCAGTCAGCAAACACCAAGGCCTTACCAAGTAGAAAAACATATCAGGCAAGGTCAATACTATTTTAGAATATAAGGGCATTTTCAAAACATCCTAAAGGTGAGGTAGCTAACTGACACAGTGAAGAGAGTACCGGCCCTGGAGTACCGGACCCGAGTTCAAATCCGGCCTCAGACACATAACACTCATTAGCTGTGTGACTCTGAGTAAATCACTTAACCCCAAATGCCTCAACAAAAACAAACAAAACAAAACATCCTAAAGGAAGATGACAGATTAGGAACAGTATTACTTCATAAAAATAAAAAAGAATCTGAGGAGAAAACAAACATAAAGAGGCTTGATATGAAATCAACCTAAGTCAGATCATCCTGAGAGCATCTATGGTTGAAACTTTTGCTGATACTATTATTGTGATGATTCCATTAGCAATGACAGTAGAACTATCTCTATTACCCAATGTGCTATGTAAATCAAGAACATCAGCCCTTGGGAAGTTGATGTTTAGAAGAGAGGTTGGACTCCATCAATCACACAACAGAGCAATCTTTCCTGTGAGCAACAAAATTTTAAAAACATTGAGAAACTGATTCTCAAGGTATCTCAAAGGGACAATCCCAAGAGAATGGAAAAGATCACAGATGATGATACCTTTACCAAAACATACATGAATATAGCATCCCACACGCAAATCCTGCAACTACTAATCCATATGCTTACCCTTCTCATCTCTATAAAGCTTTTGTTTTTATGATAATGTCCTACCTAGGCACCAAAAGATAACTTTGATGGAAAAAGAAAGAAAAGGAAATAGGCAGAAATAGGAAATAGTTAAGTTTTTTTCTTTTTTTTTTTTTCACTACAGCAGATCTCATCATGTCTAAAATACCTAGAAAAAAATGCATCTTTAAAACCTCTCCTCACACAAGATCTATATTGTGCATACATTAAAACAACACAAGCCTCCAAGACAATATGACTATAGGTCTAACTCTATTCAATACTGACCTCAAATGCAGTGCAAAATGGGTAGACATATATTCACCTTAACTGTTTTCCAGTACCAGGGAAGATATCCTGTGAAGAATTTAAACAAAAGACACATTCCCTATTTATTGAAAGGTTCTACAAATGAAGATATAGAAGATATGGAACTAATCACGTGAAACCTCAAAAACTATGCAAAACTTTCTCAGCGAAAAACTCAGAATTGCATAAGAGATTGGCCTAACCATCAATACTCCCCACCAAAGTGGTTTAAAACACACACACACACACCCCAAATTGTGACATACAGCTAGAAACTCAGCCTATGAACATTATCATGAGTCATCCTATGAGTACATTAAGTTATAGAAGGGATTCCTTTCATATTTGTGTTTGCTAGTTAGCTACTAAGTTGCCCTTCTAATTCTCAAATTCTATGATTTTATGATTTATTTGGGATAGCTTCAAAGGAAGAACAATAGGTTGAACCCAGAATTAATTAGGAAGAGGTAATAAGACTGTATCTTTAAAAAAAAATATGTTGTTTTCAGTGATCGCATGCATGTGTGAAAGGCTAATATTCTTCAAATTATGCTCTATAGTTGTGAAAAATGGAACAACATAATCGCAGAAAAATCAAAATTATTAGTAAGAATCAAAATAATTAGTTAAAAGGAAAAATACGTGCTTTTTTTTTACAAATATCATCTCAATTGATTCTCATAACAACTCTGCAAGATAGGTGCTATTGTTCCCATTCTACAGTTGAGAATACTGAGGCAAACAGAGGTCAAGTGACTTGTCCAGGGTCACACAGCTAGTAAGTATCTGAGGCTGGATTTGAACTCAGATATTCCTAAGCCCAGCATTCTATCCACTGTGCTGCCAATGGTGTTGATTAAAGATATGTATAGCCTAAGGAGGACCAGTCATGGGCTAGTCATATTGTAGTAATAACAGGCAACAGTGAATGGTCTGAGTACTACACTAACTCTAAGAGATCAGAAGAACCAGAGGAGGAAGAACCTTCCCATTCCAGTTACTGGAAGGTCCTCTGTGCAAAATTTAAAGATACTTGCCTATATTTATCTGTTACCAGAGCGAGGAATGGAGGAGAAGTGCCAGGGGGTAATGATAGGCATGAAAAACAAAAAGATCCTCAATAAAACATTTTTAAATGTGCTTAAAAAAAAAGAAGTACCTAAAGGAACACAAATAAGAGTAATTTTGCTTCAACCTCGTTCAACTTTAATATTTAAATATATATTTCTTTAAAAAAAACTAAATACACACTTATATCAGAATTTTACATTTCTTATACAATCCTATTCCCTATTCTTTGTGTTCTGAAATGTTTGTGTTTATTGGTAATAATTATTAAGTATACAATTTTATTGTTTTTTTGTTTGTTTTTATTTTGTTTTTTGGTTTTGTTGTGTTTTTTTTTTCAGCCAGGCAATGGGGTTAAGTGACTTGCCCAGGGTCACACAGCTAGTAAGTGTTAAGTGTCTGAGGCCACATTCGAACTCAGGTCCTCCTGACTCCAGGGCCGGTACTCTATCCACTGCGCCACCTAGCTGCCCCCAAGTTCACAATTTTTTTTAAAAACTAGTTTAAAAGAGTTGAAGAAAAATATGGATGATAATCATACCGTATTAGAAAGTGTAGATGGTTTTCGGTCTGTACCAGTTTGAGCAAGTACCCACATAGTTCAAATCATGGAAGCTACAAAATTCCAAAGTAAAGCAACTATCAAGAAAATCACTCAGCCAAAAGAAGAGAAAAGGAATATTACTGCTCTCTACTAACAAAATCTGTTGAAGCCTTAGCACTGATATAAGACGATCTGCTCTGGCCCTTTACCTTTTTGATTGCAAGTATATTTATATTTGGCATGTGATACGCTTTTATTATTTAAGAGAATAGAACTGAACCTAATATTATTTTCCTGCTTTCAATTACAGTAAGTAACCTGGTCTTTATTTATCCCCTAAGCATGTCATCTAAATCTAAAGTCTCTCTTTCACATATCACCCCAGAGACAGGTATTTCACATGTGTCAATTTAGTCAAACAAAGTTCTTTAAATTATCTTCATCACAATTGACCCTAAAAATATTCACTTTTTTTTATTTTCTGATATTGTTGCCATAATCCCTTTGAACTATCATTAGCCCTGGATTCACCAAAGGTTTGTACTCGTCTAGACTTTCTCTGCATCATTTCTAGTTGTCAGGGCTCGTGTGTGTGTGTGTGTGTGTGTGTGTGTGGTGAATATATGAATTAATTTGAAGCTGAGTGACATATTTCAAAATCTGCAAAGCATCATCTGTGGATTTAAGTCAACCTTTGCTTTTTCCCCAGATAGCTTAGTACATGTCTATAATATTAAGATAGAATAGACTTGACTCTCCCATTAACAAACATCCATTTATGGGTTTGGGGTATCCAAGGGATGTTTTTCAAGGATGATTTTAATTCCCTCAACACAACCATATAACCAGAAAAGTAATGGAGAATATAAATGAGTTCTTTGGTTGGTAAAGTTTAACAAAATATCCAAAGCTTGAAGTCCTTTCAAAGATCCAATTAATCAAAAAACTTTTAAGCATCAACCTAAACCGTGTCTGCCATGCTCTATTCATTATTGATGGGGAAAATCTGAGGCGTTATAACCTTACCAGCACTTTACAAAACTCATAACCAAGCCTGTGCCTAAATAACATTGAAAGACCAATTATGTCAAAGACAGTCTGATTCTTTTTGCTTCTATTCGTCACCAGTGACACAAGTGGGCATGGTAGCTGGTTCCTATTTTTCAGTCTCAAACATAAATACAGCATGAGCACACTTTATGAATTAGATGACTGAATTATAGTGTATAAATAAATGTTTTGTTTTCCTATTGATTTCTATGATGATTTTTAGAGATACACTAACAAAGGGGGGGGTGGGAATGAATGGGTATCCTTACTAGAAATTAACAGAAATCACATGAACGAATTGAACATTCCCCTCAAAGAACATTATGCATTGATGATGCAAACTATGTATATGTTTGCCTTTCCTAAATAACTCCTACAAATCAAAAAGATCACGAATGTTTAAGCAACAGCAGCCACATGGCTAGCCTACTCTTGAAGGTATTCACCAGTATTCACTATAGACAGTTCTCACTTTACATAAATTCACATTATACAAATTCAGCTTTATGTAAAGAATTCTGAAAGAAATCTGCAGTCAAAAAAAAAAACCACCTATGTTAACTTTATTATACAATATTGTGCTCTCTCTCTCTCTCTGCTCTGCTCTTATCTAGGCACTCCAAGATCTACTATCACTTCTCCCACAAAAACAAAACAAAACAAAACAAACAAACAAAAAAAACCTCTCAGAACGGATGTGCAGAGAGAGTGCCCCTGCTGTGGCCAGATCCAGGGCTTGGTTTGAGACCTCTGGCATCTAGAAAGAAGACCAGAAAAACCTGGGTTCAAGGCCCTCTTCTGACATTTACTAAGCATAGAACCTTGGACAACTCATCGATCTAGAGTTCATCTATTCCAACCCACTCATTGTGCAAATGAGGAAAAAATGAGTTCCAGAGAGTATAACATGGCTTACCCAAGGGTACACAGTTATTAAATGACAGAACTTGGATTCAAATTTAGGTTACACAACTTCAAGTTCAGCGTACCTTCCATGGCACTATGAAACAAATTCATTTTCCTTAGCCTCAATTTCCTCATTTGCAAAATGAAAATGAGACTAATCCCTGTAATAGCTACCTCACAAAGTTGCTGTGAAGGTAAAATGAGATAGTATACATAAAGTTTTTTGCAAATTTTTAAGTGCTATGTGTCAGTTATTATTGTTTCTGTTTTATCTTCTAAACAGAATCCTGATTATACTTGTTCCTTAGTACTTTATACTAATTCATTTAACAACATCAAGGACTATTCTATCTTTAAAAAAAACCCTACTCAAAACATAATATTATTTTTAGAATTTTCTCAATTATACAATAGTTCCAAACTTTGGCAGGGTCATTTCAGTACAAAGTGAGCCAATGAGCTCAAATTTAGTTTGCCAAAAGCCAAAATACCTTTTCTAAAGTCAGGAGTAGCAGTTGTCACTACTATTCCTATATACTTTGGAGTGCAGGTGAGTTGGGGAGGGGATGGCCAGAATTGTGCTTTTATTCAGGAACTGCCAGATGCAGCAGGGGACTCATCCCTATGCTACATGGCAAGGACACACATACAGCCAGTCTGAGATGCAAGGGTACCTCTCTCTCCTCCCACTCTACCTGCCACGGACTATGGAGGCCAACAGCAGCTGTAAATGCTTCTGTGTAGTGGAGGGAATCCCTGGGGAAACTTGCATGGAAAACAAGGTATCTCAGACATATCACTGGGAGCCACTGCTCCAACTGATTAAATACTCAAAAAAAGTTGACCTAAACATATTATAGAGGTATCTAAGGTAATCCTTTTGTTCAAACAAGTGTGTCTTTCATATGGCTGTTGGAAGAAAAATCTTTGCCTTTTTCACCTTCTCAAATTGCCCCTTACCCCCAATGGAACAAGTCTGGTATCCTGAAATAAATCACTGCCACTGGAGTCCAGAGGACCTATATTTGAATAAGTGCTCCATTACTTACTTATAAGTAATGTGACTGGCAAACGATAGAGTGCTGGGCCTGTAGTCAGGAAGACTCATCTTTCTGAGTTCAAATCTGGCCTCAGACACTCAATAGCTGTGGACAAGACACTTAACCCTGTTTGCCTCGGTTTCTTTTTTACCAAGAAAACCCTAAATGTGGTCACAAAGAGTTGGACGTAACTGAAACAACTGAACAACAACAACATTTACTAGCTGCGTAATCTTAAGTAATTCACTTGATCAGCCTGGGTGTCGATTTTCTTATTTCCTGAGGATGTGCCAAATGATCTCAAAGGTCCCTTCAAATTCTATAAA
Source organism: Vombatus ursinus (assembly GCF_900497805.2). Taxonomy (NCBI): domain Eukaryota; kingdom Metazoa; phylum Chordata; class Mammalia; order Diprotodontia; family Vombatidae; genus Vombatus; species Vombatus ursinus. The sequence continues at coordinate 28,345,374 of NW_020954580.1, read as the reverse complement.
CCCTATAAATTCACTGGCCAGCTTACCTGGAACTGAGATTTTGAATATTTTGTGCTCCCATCCAACCTTTACCATATCATTTAAGCATCCAATGACAAACAATGCAGCAAAATAGTAATGAGTACTGAGCTCAAGTGTTGTCCTGTAAATTTGGGAGGTGACATCCTTACATTTATGTTCCACAAATCAATCAACAAGCATTTATTAAGCAGTTAACACCTGATAAGTATTGCATTAGGAAATGGCATTACAAACACCAAAAGGAAATGATCTCTGCCCTCAAGGACCTGATATTCTACCAGAGAATAGGAACAGGAATAGGAATAAGGGACAGCTAGATGGTACAGTGGATAGAGCTCCAGCCTTGGAGTCAGGAGAACCATGAGTTCAAATCTGGACTTAGATACTTGACACTTGCTACCTACATGACCCTGGGCATGTCACTTAACCCCAATTGCCTCACCAAAGAAAAAAAAAGGAATAGGAATAACTATTTTATTAAGCACCTACTATGAGCCAGGCATTGTGCCAAGTAATTTACAAATATGATCTTGTTTCATCCTTAGAACAATCCTATGAAGTAGGTGCCATTATGATCTCCATTTTAAAGTTGAAGAAACTGAGGGATACAGAGGTAAGTCACTCGCCCAAAGTCATGCAGCTAGTAAATATCTTGAGGTTGGCTTTAACCTCAGGTCTTTCTTATCCAGAGAAAATAGTATGTACCTACATAAGCAGAAACAAAATATACATGAAGCAAATACAAAGGGATTTGGGGGTTGGGGAGGCACTAGCAACTAGAAAATCAGGAAAGGCATCATGTAAGAGGTAGCATTTGAAGTGAGCTATGGAAAAATTAGGGATTATAAGAAGTAGAGATGAGGAGGAAGTACATTCCAGGTGTGAAGCTTGTGAGGAGGAAATGCATTCTAGGCATGAGGCTCATGAAAAATCATGAAAATGGGAAACAGAATAGCAGAGGGAACAAATAGGATGTCATGTGTGTAGCAAATAGGTCAGTTTGGGTAGTCTGTAGAATGCATGAAGGGGAACAATGTTTCACAAATCTGGAAAGGTAGGCTGGGGCTAGTTGTAAAGAGCTTCAGATACCAAAGAGAGAAGATGTAGTTGATCCTAAAGGCAACAAGGAGCCACCAAAGCTTCTTAAGGGACAGAGGAACGTGGTCAAATTGGTACATTAGAATATTAATTTGACAGCTGTGTGGAAGATGAATTTGAAAGGGAAGATATTTGGAGGACAGAGACCTATTAGAAGTCTACTACCACAGGTCAAGTGAAAGGTGATAAGAGTCTGAATAAAACTGTCATCATGAATGAAGAGAAGAGGATGGACATGAGAGAAACTGTGAAAGACTCAGTAAGACTCAACAACTAACAGGATATGTTGAGTGAGAGGCTGAGCTGATAATGACTCCAATGTTGATAGCATGACTGGGATTATGGTATTGCCTCAGGAGAAAAAGGAAAATTTGGAAGAGAGGAGTGTTTGAAGGATAAGATAACAAGTTCTCTGTCCAACTCTTCGTGATCCCATTTGGGATTATTTTAGCGAAGACATTGGAGTGCTTTGCCATTTCCTTCTCCAGTTCATTTTATAGATGAGAAAACTGAGGTAAACAGGGTTAAGCTACTTGTCCAGGGTAACCCAGCTGGTAAATATCTGAGGTTCCATTTGAAATCAGGTCTTCCTGACTCTAGGCCTTGTGCTCTATTCACTGTGCCACCTAACTGCTCAGTAACATTACAGAGAATAATTTCACTTGACGACGCTAGTTTTATATTGCAAGGGGTTTAGAAGTGAGTGAGAAAAGCAGAGGCAGTGAGTGCAGAATTTTTTTTCAAGGGTTTTGCCTATAAAAATAAAGAAAGAAAGATATAGACTGATAGCTTAATGGAACTGTATAGTCAAGTGAGAGTGTTTAGGGACAGAAGAGAACTGAGTGTATGCTTATAGTCAAAAGGGAAAGGTCAGTAGAAAGGGAAAGAGATTAAAGATTGGAGAAAGAGTGTGTGTTATAATACTGGTATATACTTTTTGAGGGCAGGGTGTATGTTGTTTCTCATTTTTGTATTCTTAGTATGTGCACATTACCTACGTTAGTAGGCATTCATCACTTAAGGCCTGGGTCTTAATATATCTTTGAATCCCCTGTAATTCTTAGCATTGTGCCTTGTGCACAGTAGGATCCTCAGAAATATTTGTTGAATAAATGTCAAATGAATGAATATTTGAGGGCTAATTTTCCTGTTTCTGTGAGACATGATGTAAATGGAAATAACCAGATGAGCGTCTTAACACAATTCCACAAAGCTAGGATTCCAGATCATTTCCTTTGTGTCTTTCACATAAAAGACACTTAAAAACACTTGGTAAATTGGATTATAAGGTATTTCAGCACCTAGTACATGTCTCGTACCTAGCAGGTACTCAAATTAACAATGAATTTGCCTTCTCTGTGACCCCTCCTTTGACACAAAGTCTGAGATCCCCTGGGATCAAGCAGCTCATCCATAGCCTGTCTATCTTTGTTTGAGAACATGCTAGAAACACCCTTATTATTTTTGAGAATTTGACAGGAAATGACACGAGGATACATTCTTTTCTCAACCTATGGAAACATAATTTGAAGTTCTTGATTTTGGCATCTTTTACGAATATTGTAAAGGCAGCATTATCCAAGAACACTAAGATATCATTTTTATAGCTAGTACTCTGTGGTCTAATCTGAATATGGATATGGTTGGATTCTGGTAGAAGGCTAGATCATTGTTATTGTGATAAATTTCTTCTATAGCATGCTCTTGGATAGATCAGTAAAACTGGCTCCTATAACTAGATTCATTTCCCTGGTAAAGACTCAGACAGAGAAATAGTGCCTACCAGGGATACACTAGCTTTATACACTGAAGTACCAGAAGAATGGCCCTTTATCTAATATGCCAGCTTCTTCTTTGGGGATAGAAAAGACAAATGCACAATCCCTTAAAACAGACAACAGAAAGCTTTAACAGAAATGACAATGTAAATTCAAACCTAGCCACTACATTCAGCCCAACAACTGTGAGGCTATCAGACAACATGAGGTTCATAAAGCAGTTAGGTGAAGAATAAATGGATACAATTCTCTCTCCCATTTTAGGATAAGTTAATAGAAATCATGGCCTTTATCACCCCTTCCTCAAAGTACATGTAAGACATAGTTCAGCTACGTTCCTCATAATTCTTACTGTCCTTTTTGCTCGGTCAGAGTAGCATGGTAAAAGCAGCTCTAATTTGGCTTATTCACAAATAGCAGAAAAGCAGTAATGAATCCTTGGAATTTCTCTTGGTATGCATTCATTAGAAAAGCAGTAATAGTACTTACCCAGTTGTGCTTTCCCCCACATGTATAATGACCTCAAGTCCAGTCAGAGCATACTTTCAAATCAATCAATCAACTAGCATTTATTACCCACTCTGTGTCAGGTACTGTGTGAAACACTAAGGATACAAGCAAAAGGAGAAGGAGGTCTGCTCCCAGAGAACTCATAGTCTTAATGAGGAAGACAAAAAAGCAAATAAGTATGTATGTATGTAGGCAGGATAAATTGGGAGGGGGCAACAAAGGGAAGGCACTCTTCAGGGAGACTGGGAAAGGCTTCTGGAAGAAAGTAGCATTTGAACTGGGATCTAAAGGAAGCCAAGAAAGCTAGGAGGTAGAGATGAGGAAGGAGAAAACTCCAGGCAGACAGCCAGAGAAAATACTCAGAGATGGAAGATGAAGTGTCTTATGTAAGGAATAGCAAACCGCGGGCACTAGATCTCTGAATATGTATAGAGTAAGATGTAAGAAGACTGGAAAGGTAGGAAAGGGCCTGCTTATTTATGAAGAGTTTAAAAACCAAAATATTTTATATTTGATCCTAGAGATGATAGGGAGTCACTGGATTTGATGATACTGACAAGGTCAGACTTGTATTTTCATTATTGTTTAGTCATTTTTCAGTCATGTCTGACCCTTAATGACCTTGCTTGAGGTTTTCTTGGCAAAGACACTGGAGTGGTTTGCCATTTCCTTCCCCAGTTCAATTGACAGATGAGAAAACTGAGGCAAGCAGGGTGAAGTGACTTGCCCAAGGTCACACAGTTAGTAAGTGTTTGAGGTCAGATTTAAACTCAGGAACATGAGTCTTCCTGACTCCCAGCCTGGCACTCTATCCAAAATAGAGTTTTAATTCGACAGCTGAATGGAGGATAGACTGGGGTGGGGAGAAATGGGAGACAAAGGGACCAATCAGAAGGTTGTTGAAATAGCCCAGGAATGAGGTAGTGAAGGCTTGATCCAGGATTGGGGGTATAGGGGAGGGGAGATAAGTGGGTATACAGAAGAGATATTATGAAGATAGAAATGATACAACCCGACAACTTATTGGGTATGAGGAGTGAGAGAGAGGGAGGAGTCAAAGATGACACCTAGGTTGCAAGCCTGGATGACTAGGAGAATGATGGTACCCCTGCCAGTAAAAGAGATATAGGAAGAAAGGAATATCTGGGAAGAAATAATGAGTTCAGTTGTGGACATGTTGAGTTTAGGTTGTCTACAAGAAATGTGGTTCAAAATGTTCAAAAGTCAATTGGAGAGCCAAGATGAAGGGTAGTTGTGAGAATTATCTGCATAGAGGTGATAACTGAAACCACAGAAGTTTATGAGATCATCAAGTGAAATAGAATAGATGAAGATGAGAAAAGGGTCCAGGATAGAGCCTTGGGGGAAATTCATGATAAGTGGGGCATGACCTAAATGAAGATCTAGCAAAGAACTCAAAAATAGAACTATCAGATATGTAGAAGGAGAACCAGAAGAAAGCAGAATCATGGAAACCTAGAGAAAAGAGAGTATCTAGGAGAAAGGGATGATAAATAGTGTCAAATGCAGGAGAGAAGTCAAGAAGGGTGAGGATTGAGAAAAGGTCATTAGATTTGGCAAATGAGACATCACTGTTAAGTTTAGAAAGAGAAGTCTTGAAAATTGAAAGTTCCCATGGCTAAACAACTAGTTAATATAGGCAGTGATATTAAAACCGAGGTCTTTCTGACTCCAAGTCTAGTACTCTATCCACTTCTCCATATTACCTCTGCCCTCAGGTAAAGATTTTCTAGCCCTTCCATATGTTCCTTCCCAAGTGGAAGGAGGTGCATGTTACCTTTAATGATTGCTTTGAGATAATAGAATGTCAGGTAAGTAGATGATGGAAGCCATGTCATTTTAAAAAATATGTATATTAAAACATGAAAGAATTCACAATGCAATATGGGGAGATGCCATCATATCAAATATTTTATTCATTTTACCCAGCTTCCATGAGGATCACCAGGTAATCATTGTCAGATGATAGTTACATGTCTGTTGTTTCAAGATTTGAAGGGAAATTCAGAAATAACCTGGTCCAACTTTTTTCATTTTGAAGATGTTAATTGAGTCCCATAAGGATTAAATCACTTATCTAAGATCACCCAGGTAATAAGTATCAGAGTGGGGATTCAAACTCAATTTTCTGATCGTGGTTCCAAAGACTCTTTTCACTGCATAATAACAGTAGTAGTAGCAATAGTAGTGGTAGTGGTAGTAGTAGTAATAGTAGTAGTAGTACTAGTAGTACTAGCTTGTATTTATATAGCATCTACTATGTGCCCAGCATTGTGCTAAGTGATTTGCAAATATGATCTCATCAGATACTTACAACAGCCCTACAAGGTAGGTGCTATTATTATCATTACTTTACAGTAGAGGAAACTGAGGCAAACAAGTTACGTGACTTACCCAAGATTACACAGCTACTAACAAGTTTGTGTTTAAGTCTTCCTGACTCCAACCCTCTATCCACTGTACCACCTAGCTGTTCATTCTCATATAAAAAGAAGTAACTGTGAAAAAGAGGAAGGAACTGTAAGGTTGAAAAGGGGGAAGAAGAGTGTGGGTATAGATGGAAAGGAAAATCATTTCAAATACAAATGGTAGCCTGAAAGTAAATAGCAATAATGAGACACATGAAGTACAAAGATAACAGAAGAAAGAATATAGGAGAAAAGAAAGAGAATCATAAGGCTAGGCAGACTTATAGGAAGAAAAATAAGCTTATGTTGATGCAGAGGATGATACGGAGCCACAGGAGGTTTGTGGAATGGGAAAGATGACATCATTTATGTGGTAGGAAAAAAGGAAGACTTTTGGTTGTGTTCATTTCAATTGGCTGAAAAGGTGAGCAACAGAGATGCCCAAAAGTCTTTACTGCAGAAGCTTCAATTACCTCTTCAGGAAAGAGGAATGCTTGATCTTGGGGGCTTAGCTATGGAGATGGTAAGGGAAATGAAAATCCAAAAGATGAAGAAGTTGCAGAAGTCAAATTTATTGATGAATTGGATGAGGGAGGAGGAAAGAGCAGTGCAAGAGTCAAAGGTGACCCTAAGATTTCATGCCTGGGGAAAGACATGATGACTGTATTTTAGTTGTCAAGACAACAAGCCTAAATGGCAGCTAGAGCTCCTACAAAGTCTCTACCTGGGACTCTCTCTTTCTAAGCTTTTGGCTATATTGTGCTCTACTTATCTTTTTTACATTTAAAAATACATTATGGTGTTCTGTAACATAGTGTATGTTTATCACTGGAATGACTCATCCATAATGGTACCAAAATGTCATAGCTTGCAATCACTCATTGTAAACACCATATTTTCCAGCATTGTTAACTGAGACAATCATCTGCAACACTTAATCTAAACCAATTTGTAGTAAAGATAAAAATACTCTAACCTTTGACACTCTGCATAACTTTGTTAAACATTACATTTTTCCCCCTGGGAGAAGAGTAGCTGAATATTGTTTTCTTTTTAAACCAAAGGTAATCATTACAAATACTTTAAAATGTGTATTTCTTTAAAGTATTAATTTTTAAACAGCCAAAATTACTAACAAACATGGAAAGTAAGCATTCATAAATGATGTTCACTGCACCTAGGATGCATCCCGAATTTGCACGCATATTAAATGTAAACATCTAGAATGGCACATTAATGTTTCAAATTTATACATACAGAAGATAGTAAATTCCAGCATGAAAGTTATTTCAGAAAATATTAACTCCTCCATATTCCATGCTACTGTCACACGCTCTACTAAACAGGCGCCTGGCCACGTTTCTACATACTGATGACTTAGTAAATTCAAAGTATTATCCATCTCCCCCTTCCAAAATGTTTTTTTAACAAAATAGAGGGCTTCTTGGGTACTCCATACACAATTATAAAAGCAATTCTTCCTTCTTCTACAATGCCCGTTACCCTATTTATCTCATGCTAAATCATTTAGGAGGGAAATAATTTGGGAGGTGAAATTCTGTAACCATTCACACAACAGAAGGAATCCATTGCTTCACCATCTCATCACTAAGAACATTTGTGCAGAATATAGCTGACCATGCTTTTTTCTTTTTCTTTTTTTTAACCATAGAGAACATAAATAACAGACTCTCAAAGGTCAGAAAAAAATATTTTTTTCCTAGTTTGATTGTGATTATAATGGAAAGCTAAATAGATCCCATTGCTTCATATCTCCAGATAGGGATTATGATTAACCAGAAAATTTTCCTAAAAGAAACTTACTCCATTATCCTCCCTTCTCACCCACCAAAGCAGATGAGACTTTTTTGGGTGGCATTTTCACAAGTACCTGCATGACGCCATGGGGATTAGTGGCATTGGTAAGTAAGCTTGGTGGAGTCTAGGAAAATTCTGCTGTGCATTGAGTATCCGTGTAGACCTGCAGATGTCTGGGGAAAAAATGACTCTTATAATATATACTGTCCTTATATTGTAAGCCCAGGGGAAGAGTTTGTTTCTTTATCATGTCTTCAAAAGTATGAAGCACACGGTCAACTGTCAAGAAACAGACAACTCGTTTACAAATTAAATCAAACAATTTAATAGTTGTGATACCTCTCCTATAATCACATCTCTTCTGCCTTCCTGACTTCCATATATTATTACTTCCAACCATCTCACAATATTTGACCCAGAGCCATCCCCCTTCCCTCTTTCCACTGACTGATATGGAGTATTCATCTACTCACATGGTTTCAATTATTATGTGTACACAGAAGACTCTCAGACCTACATCTCCTGCCCTAACCTCTAACCTTTACTCCAGTCGTGTATTTTTGGCTGGCTATAGATATATCTCCATGGGGACAGATGTCACTTAAAACCAAGCATAACTGAAATGGAGCTTATTATCTTTCCTCAACCAGCTTTAACCCTTTAATAACTCCCCCTTCTAGAGGATCAGTGAACAGAGTACATGATAAGGAATAAGAAAATGAGACTCCTGCTCCCAGGTCTAAAATTCTAAATGAGTGACTTTAGAGAAGTTGTTTAACCATTAAGTCTCAGTGCCATTATCAGCAAAATAGGGATAATAATACCAGCCCAGTCTAATTCCTCAGGTTGTTGTGAACATCAGTATAAAAGTTAGCATTTATATAGTGTGTTAAGGTTTGCAAAGCGCTTTGTATGTTCTCTCCTTTGATCCTAGCAACAATTCTATGAAGTAAGTAGATGCTACTAATATCTCCATATTATAGATAAAGAAACTAAAGAAGCCAGACATTAAGTGGCTTTCTCAGTATTTCATAAAGTTTGAGGCCCATGTCTTGCTGACTCAAAAATCCTTTGTGAAAGCACCAAGCAAACTGCCAGGTGCTACCTGAATACATGATGTTGTTTTTGTTTGCATTGTTTTTCTTGTTCTTAGATTTAATGGAGTTCACATAATAATGGTCAAAGCATAAACTGTTGTCCTACTATTGTATGTTTAAAGTCGGGTAGACTGCGCAGGAGTTAGATAAAATGATTGTTGGTTTGTTGGTTTTTTTGGTAGTTAAAAAAAAGTACTGTGATATGATCTTATCTTCTTAAGCATGTCAAGGATAATGTAGGTAGAATATACAAGGAAAGAGATGATACGTATCCATATAGTTTGGATACTGTCTGGGGACAGTAAAGTACAACAAAAAGACATAATTATATCAACATAAGCAGAAAACACATTCTACAAAAGATAGCACAGGAATGAAAAGATCTTTTTTTTTAATATTTCAAAAATAATCATCTAAATGAAGCTGTAGCACAGAAACATTCAAAACTTTCCCAAGTGAGGCATGAAGCAAGAATGTTCACTATTTATGCTTCTACTATTTGGATTATGATTGGAAATGTTAAGTACAGCAATAAGACAAGAAAAATAAATTAAAGTAATATAGCAAGATAAGGTAAAATTATTTCAGATAATATGATGGTCTACTTAAAAAAAACCTAGGACGTCAACAACTAAAAAAACTTCATTGAAGTAGCAAGATGAAATGTAGTCATAAGACATATAAATAAATTTAAAAGAAAAAATATATTAAATATTTAGGAACATTTACTAGGACACGTGAAATATAAACAAAACAAAAATAATTCTTATGGGAATAAAGGAAGATAAATGATTAAAGAGATAATCAATATTTGTGTCTGAATGGTCTCAGTATAATAAAAAATGATACTATCTATATTTGTATGAAGATTGATAGATTCATCAACCTGACAAAAGGATACAAGAATTGGACAAAATTATTACAAATATTATGATGAGGAACAAAAGGTAAGGAATATCAAAAGGAATTACAAAGCATAATAAATTTTTAAATCCTATCGAGTACTTGATTTAAAAAAAAAACAAAGAGGTTAGTAGATTAAATTAGAGAAGCAAGATCTTGAAAGAAACACATATAACAATGCAGTGCTAAAAAATCTGCAAATAAAACTATTACAGAAAGGACTCTTTTATTCTAAAAAAAAAACCATTGGGATAACTGGGTGGGAAATTGGCAGAAAATAGATGTATGCCAGCATCTTATACTATATACAAAAATCAATTCCAAACTTGTGAATGATTTAAATACACATGACAAAAAAAATTTGTCATGTGAAAAAACAAAGTAGAGTAATGTAATTTTCTCAACTTCCACAACCGTGAATGGGGGAAACATAATAAATAGACATAGCAATTATTTTTTTTAAATGTATTGATCATATATAAATGAAGTCCTTTTCCACAAACAGAAACAATACAACTGGAATAATAAGAAAAGATACATCCTGGGAAAATATTTTCATTAAATAACTCAGATATAAGTCTGATATTGAACATCACTAGGAATTTGACATAAATCTTTAGAACAAAGAGACATTTCCTCTTAGGTAAGTGCTCAAAGGATATAAATAGTTTAAGATGCAAATTATCAACAACCATACGAAAAGCTGTTCACTATAATCAGAAAACTTCATATTAAAGCAATTCTGGTGTGTTATCTCATGCCTATCATATTGGAAACTATAGTAAAAGATCAGAAAACTAGATTTGAAAGGATTAGGGGAAACTGGACATGAAAATTCACGGATGGTGAAGTGAAGAAATCTCCTACAATCCTGGAAGGCAATTTAGAAGTATGCAAGAAAACTTGCTAAATTATCCCTACCCTCTGACCTAGTGATCCCATGACTGCTTTTATAGCCTCAGGCAATGGTTAGTGTCATCAAGAAAAGAACTCAAAGGACAAAATATTCATTCATGATAGTGCCATTTGTAAAAGCAAAAAATTGGAAGTAAAGTATATGCACAAAAAAAATCAAGAATGGCTGAACAAACTGTGAATACAAAATGAAGGCAGGAAGCAAGCAAACAAGTAAGCAAGAAAGCATTTATTAAGCACTCTCTAAGAGCTAGTTAATGTGCTAAGCCCTTGACAAATATTTTATTTGATCCTCACAACTTGGGGAGTTAAGTGCTATTATTGTCCCAGATGAGGAAACTGAGGCAGAGGTTAAGTGATTTGCCCACAGTCTCAAAACTAGTATCTGAGGCCCAATTTGAACTCAGGTCCTGATCCAGTGCTTTATCCAATACATTATGCAGCTAACTCCAGATATTATTATGCTATAAAAAATGGCAAATGAACCACAAATAACAAAAACTCAGAGAAATATAGGAAGGATTGTCTAAAGCGGTAAAGTGTAAAAAAGCAGGCCCAAAAATCCACTACAAAAAATGTAAATGAAGCCAACATTAAAATGAACAAAACTCAAAGAAAATACAATGGACAATGCACCATAAAGTCCAAATTGAAGTATATATTTCTTCTCCTTTCTGGTAACAAATGAATTACAAAAGTGAAAAAAAATGTATTATCACTCATATTCACTCTATTTTGTGATTATGCTTAATTGTCTTGAGGCAATGTTCTGTATATGTGTTTATATGTACACATGTATATATGTGAGAGTTTTGGGGTGGGGTTTTGGGAGGTGATGAGCCCACTGGACCAAAACAAGTATATCTGAGTCAAAGACCTATGATCTCATTGGTGAATCTATTGATAATTTAGCAGATAAGTATTGAAAAATTGTTAAAGATTTGGATAGATTAAGCAACTTGTCACAGAGTTTATCAATTGCAGAGGCAAGATTGTAACCCAGGTCTTCCGTACTCCAAGTCTTGTGTTCTATCCACTGCATCATGCTGCCTCATCAAAATAAAAAATATTGATCAAAATAAAATTGAAAATATGACACAGCGGGGAGGGGGGATGGCAATGAACTATCTCTGACCCATTTCCTTAAGGCTTCACCTGGGCTTTCAGTCATTTGTAGGTCAAACCACCAAAATTTTTGACCTCATACCCAAAATATTCTTAATAATGACACTGAAATAATTATTCACTTCTGTATTACCTTCTTTGGGCTAAGTCATACTATTGTTACCCACTTCATCTCTGTGTGCATGCATGTGCGCACATATATACACACGCACACACTCACACACACACACACACTCATACACACACACACACACACTTCAAATGAGAACCATAAGAAGTTAAGCCTATTCCTTCCTTATGATACCATAAGCAAATGGTATCAGGTAAATATGCAACTCATTTAGGAGTAACATGCATATTTGCTTAGATATAGTTACCATCTTTATTCATTCACAAAGTACGTGTATATAAGAATACATTAGAATAAGGATACGGATACATGGACTATCTAAAAGGCATGATTGAAAAAAAAAAGCTTAGACATCATCTTTCAAGAAATTATCAAGGAAAACTGCCCTGATATTCTAGAACCAGAAGGCAAAATAGAAATTGAAAGAATCCACCGATCACCACCTGAAAGAGATCCCTAAAGGAAAACTCCTATGAATATTGTAGCCAAATTCCAGAGTTCCCAAGTCAAGGAGAAAATATTGCAAGCAGCCAGAAAGAAACAATTCAAGTATTATGGAAACACAATCAGAATAACACAAGATTTAGCAGCTTCTACATTAAAGGACTGGAGGGCATGGAATATAATATTCCAGAGGTCAAAAAAGACAGGATTACAAACAAGAATCACCTACCCAGCAAAACTGAGTATAATCCTTCAGGGGAAAAAATGGACATTCAGGGAAATAGAGGACTTTCAAGCATTCTTGATGAAAAGACCAGAGCTGAATAGAAAATTTGACTTTCAAATACAAGACTCAAGAGAAGCATAAAGAGGTGAACAGGAAAGAGAAATCATAACGGATTTATGAAGGTTCAACTGTTTATATTCCTGCATGGAAAAATATTCGTAACTCATGAGATCTTTGTCAGTATTAGGGTAGTTGGAGGATAAAAAAAATTATATGGATAGATAGATAGATAGATGGCACAGAGTGAGTTGAAGTTGAAGAAGGGGTGATATCTAGAGAATAAAATTAGGGGGTGAGAGAGGATTATACTGGAAGAAGGAGAAAGGGAGAGGTGAAATGGGGTAAATTATCTTATATAAAACAGACAAGAAAAGGCTTTTACAGTGGAGGGGAAATGGGAGAAGGTGAAAGAATGAATGAATCTTATTCTCCTCAGATTTGGTTTAAGGAGGGAATAATTTACACACTCAATTGGGTATGGAAATCTATCTTGCCCTACAGGAAAATAGGGGGAAGGGGATAAGAGAGCAAGGGGATGATAGAGGGGAGGGCAGATTGGGGGAGGGGGTAATCAGAAGCAAACACTTCTAAGGAGGGACAGAGTCAAAAGAGAGAAGAGTAGACTAAACGGGGGGATAGGATGAAGGGAAATATAGTTAGTTTTTCCCAACGTGACTACTGTGGAAGTATTTTGCATGACTACACATGTATAACCTGTATCGAATTGCTTGCCTTCTCAATGAAGGTAGGTGAGGAGGGAGGAAGGGAGAAAATTTGGAACCCAAAGTTTTTAAAAACAAATGTTAAAAATTGTTTTCACGTGCAACTGGGAAATAAGATATACAAGCAATGGAGTATAGAAATCTATCCCACCCTACAGGAAAATAAAAGGGGAAGGAGATAAGAGAAGGGTGGGAGAGAGAGAAGGTAGGGTAGATGAGGGGAAGGGGCATTCAGAATGCACGCCATCTTGGGGTAGGGGAGAGACGAGATGGGGAGAAAATCTTGTGGAAGTCAATGTTAAAAACTAAAAATAAATAAATTAATAAAATCTGGAAAAAAAAGAATGATACATTTTGAAAACTAATTTTTAAGATGTTTAATAACCATTAGTGATTTCTTTCAGTCACATCAGACTCTTCATAATCCCATTTGGAGTTTTCTTGTCAGACACTACAGTGGTTTACCATTTCCTTCTCCAAATCATTTTACAGATGAGGAAACTGAGACAAATAGAGTTAAATGACTTACCCAGGGTCACACAGCTGGCAAGTGTCTCAGGCCAGATTTGAACTCAGGACTTCCTGACTTCAGGCCCAGCACTCTATCTACTGAGCCACCTAGCTGCCCCTTAATAACTATTAAGCTGGAGACAATTAATATTTTGCTCCTCTTGAAACAGCAATGAACCTTTCAGCAACCAACCACCTCTGCAATTATAATCAGAAATACCAGCATAGAAGAATGCTAATATTTATCAATCATCAGTAGAGACAGTGTATATATTTTTTAAAAAAATTAGAACTTCGAAGATCTTCTGAATTAATCTTCCACTTACACAAGCTGGGAATATTTTCTGGGATTCTGAGAAGCTTAACACATCAAAACTTATTACAAGCCTTATCCAAATTATTTAGTGCACACCATAGGCAGATTTATTCTGAACCTCTCAAAAGATGAAAGTAAGAAAGGAGATGAAGGTGTTTGAAGAACAAAAGGCAAAATGAAGCACAAATGCCTCAGACGGAAAGGATAAAATCCCTAAGAGGTTTTTAAGAATATATCAGAGGCCTGGAAGAAAAAAAAAAGGAACAAATCAGCCAGCCATTAACAGAGTGGCAAATTAAGGAGCCATTGTTTCAAATCTAAGTCTTAGCTATGGAGGGCACTTGATAGATCTATTCCCTTAGGTGAGCAAACCTCTTCTGAGCAAGAGAGTATTCAGTGTTTTTATGTCCTTCTAGTTATTCCTTAAAGGACCCAGTATATACATCTTTTGATAGTTTTTTTTTGTTTGCTTGTTTGTTGGTTTTCTGACTATTGCTACTGCTAGTTCTCAGTTAGCCATGCTCCTGGAGAGGGTAACTGGAGGAAAAACCAAAGTCTCTGATAATTTCAAAAAGTTACAATGTTCATTTCCAGTCCACTCTCTCTCTCAAATACTTTCTTTGACTAATAAGTACCAAAGTGGACTGTCTTGAATTATATAAACTCTTATTTTTCCCTACCCTAGAGTAACCAGAATTTCACAAGTTGTGGATTAACCCTCAAATTTTGAAAAGCACTAATGACAACAGAATTTAACAGATTTGTCCCCTTCCCTATTTCATGTTACCTGAGAGACCACTTTTTTCCAATCCTAGGAAATATAACAAGTAAAGATATAAGAATGGACCAGGGCCTTCACTTCTCTTCATTATGAGAAAGAAATGAGGAGTAACACCACCACCATTCTTCCCCCACCTACCACCATCCCCACTTTTCCCCATCTAAGACCAATTCTGATATTTTATGGTATTTGGAAAACAAGTCAGTAGGCAATCTACATCCTGCTCCCCCTACCCTGGACATTTGTCTAGCTCAGCAAGATGAAGGAATAATACCATTTTCTATGGTATTCATCTGTGTACTTGACAATCCAGTGTACATTTTAATACATGCCAATTCTTATCTTCTCTCAACTCAATTAGTAATTATTGACCACTTGGCCATTAACTGCCAGGAGGAACGAAAAGATATAGATGATACATTCCTTGTCCTGGAAGGGCCTTCATTTTATGTTGGCTAGACAAGACATATGCATATGAAATGGTGATATATGTGTGTATATGTATACATACACACACATATATATACACATATACATATATACATACACATATATATGTATATGCATATAAACACGTGTGTGTACATACACATATGTATTTAAGTGTATGTCTGTGTGTGTGTATATATATATACACACACACACACACACATATATATCTATGACTAAGAACTAAAATGAGATGCAAGGACATTAAAAGCAAGAGGAAGTCAGTAGAGAGAATGTATACTAGGAAGACCTCATGGAGAATGAAGAAATTCAGATAGGGCTTAAAAGATGGATATGCTTGGGAATGAGGAGGAGAATGTACTCTAGGAGAGGGAAATGATATGATGAAGGATGAAGGAGACCATTCAAAGTCTAGGGGACAATAAGAACTGCCAGGATGCACCACAAAGTTTGTCTCGGGGGTCACAGAAGTAAAAGTGGGCATAGCTAAGCATGAAGTGAGATTATGGAGGCCATGAATGTCATTCAGAAAAGGTGAGATATTATTCATTTGGCAAATGGAAGACAGTGAAGCTTCATGAGCAGGTAGCAACAAGATGAAAGTGAGTATTTTGGCAAGATTGATCCAATTAATCCAATTTGGCAAGATTAATCCAAGTAATAAATGGCAGAGATTGGGGAAGGCAACTACTTGAGAGGTAACTGTGATTAGTCAGAAAATGAAGTGCTATTACTCTAGACAAGAGTGTTGACATCATAATGGAAAGGAAGAGACATTTTGAAAGAAGAATCAATGAAATTTTGATAACTCCATATTTTTATGAAATTCCTGCCATTAAATTGTTTTCCTAGATCTAACCTTTTTTTCCCCTTGCAAAGGTGCAAAAGGTTCCAAATAATTAAGCTTCTACTAATAACAATTAAGGATTTTTTTTAACGAATATCAATATTAGGTAGGACAGTAGACCAGAGTACTGGACGTAGAGTCTAGGAAGAACTAAGTTTGAATCCTGCTTCAGAAAAATATTACCCATGTGACCGTAGGCAAATCATTTAACATTATTTTGCCTCAGTTTCTCCACCTGTAAAATGGGAATAATAGTACCTACCTTTCAGTGCTGCTGTGTATATAAATAAGAAAATAGTTTCAAAGTGCTTTGCAAAGTGCTATATATATATTATTATTATTATTATTATTATTTCTATTAGGTTTTACTTCTTTTTCATGGCCTGACTAACTTCATTTCAACTCAATCAAAAATGAGTAGAATTGAATGGAAGAAACAAAATACATTAGGTCCAATATTAATTGGATTTAATTTAATTAATTTAATTCCATTTTTCCCAAATATACTAATACTTTGATCAATATCTCCTTCCAGTTCTTCATATTTACCCTTTTCAAATCCTCATGCAACAGTAATAGTATTTGGCCTTTAAATTCAACAGCAGCTAAGTTTCACAAATATATCTCTGAATTCCCCTTATCGTCTCCAACTTCACAGTCTTGAGGAATGTTCAGCTGAACCAAGCATTCCCCCCCACCTCCATCTTCTTGAATAAAGAAGCATCTTTACTCAAAATACATAAAGCACATTTTTTTTATTTTTCCTATCCCATCACATGCCAAAGTCAGATGCCATCTGTCATTCACTATCAACCTGTGCCATGTTTGTCTTAACGGTTTTCTAAATCTCTCACTCACATCACTTAAACCTATGCATTCAAGCTTGTTAACTTATTTTCAGATACTGATCCTCATGGTTAAACATATCCCTGCCTTTTCTTCATGTCTAGCCTGTCTTCATGCCATGCCTCCACAACTTTGTCCATCTTCTCCACATACTCCCCCACCAAAAACTGGGATTCTGCACAGGAAATGAAAGAAGGGAGAAAACATTTCACCTGGACTGATCCAAGAAGATTCCATGGAGAAAGGCCATTGGAGCTGGGCCCAGAAGGAATAACAGGATCCCCACAGGTCATGAATGACGTGGGAGGGAGTATTTCAGGTGGCAGAAGTGGTAGAAAGCCAAGGCACAGAGATAGGAAACCACAAGGCACATTTGGGACTGAACAAATAGTTCAGTTCGGCTAAAGTGTAGGGATTGTATGGAAGTAGTGAGAAAAAATAAACAAGAGAGGTAGGTTGTGGGCAGAGTTCTGAGAGCCATGAACTCTGGACTAAAGGAGTTCAGAATATATTCAGTAGGAAATGAGAGAAGACATAAGTCTTCTGTACAATGATGATAACGAAAACAATAATAAACTTACATTTATATAGACCTTTACAGCTTTCAAAGCCTTTTACTTACATTATCTAATTTGGTACGAAATAATTTTTTGTTTTATTTGGGGACCTGACCATGGAACTCCCATTAAGGAAATTTCTCTATCAATAGGGGTTGGAACATTCCATGAAACTTAGAAAACCTTAGAGAGTTATCAAGGTATTGAAAGTTTGAATAATTTGTCTGAGATGGCACAGCACATATGTATCAGAGCTGGAACTCTTACCCAAGTATTTCTGACTTTATGGACAACTCTTAACACCATGTTGACTCATAATAGGAAATGCAAGTATTATTATCTCCATTTTTATACCTGAGGAAACCGGGGTTTAGAGGAAATGAAATGACTTTTAGAGTCAGAATTAAAACTCGAGTCTTGGGACTCCTAGTGATATCTTATTTCCAGTGTACATTACACCTCAGTTAAGTGACAGGATCCAAGTAGTGCTTTAAGAAAGGGTACCCTGAGGGTGATGTGGAAGATGAATTGGAGTAGCAAGAGCCTGAATATGGGGGAATTAGTTAGGTGGTACCCGCAATTGTCCAGGCAAGATGTGATAAGGGTAGTGGCAGTGGGAGGTAAAGGAAATATAGCTGTGAAAGACAGGTTATCAAGAATCAAGAAACCTTGATGGCTAAAAAGGCCTAAAGTAAGAGGAAAAGTGAATAGTCATATGTATGCCTGAGATGTTTTAAACTTGATTGGATAGCAGAATGTTGGTGCCAATAATAGAGAAAGAAAAGTCAGGAGGAAGAGTTGGTTTGAAAGGGGATGTTGATGAGATCAGTTTGAGATATATTGAGTTTCAAGTAAGACACCTAAGTAACGTCCAGCAGGCAATTAGAAAATCAATACATGCAAAATGTAGGTCTTAGAGTTCTGAGATGTTAGAGTTAAAACCAACAACCTGGACAGGAGTTGGTGTAGCTGCTATCATTGAGGGAGTGAGTAGGGAATAAAGTGAAAATTATTATTTTACAGCACGCCTATATTAAAGGAGTAGAATAAGAGGAAACAATGAAAGAAAGACACAAATGTACAATTGAAAGGGCAGGAGGAGATCTAGGAGAGTCAGTTAATCAACCGACAAACCTTTGTTAAGCACTCATCATGTGTGGACACTATTACCCCCACACTAGTAGTCACCTGCCACTGTCACCATATTAAAACTATTTTAAAAGAAATGCTGATAAGATTTTGATTCCAAAGGGTGTTTCTATAATTAAAATTCCCGCATAACACTACAATGTTTCTCTAATGTAACAGTTCTGAAACAAATCTCATTGAGTTAATTAGGTAATATAGATAGGAAGGGCAGGGAAATGGTGTTTCTGTAGTATCAGAACTTTATGAAGAAGATACTAATATTATTTCCTTGGTGGACAATTCCTGGGTTTTAGTGAGAATATGCTGGAGGAGGTGAGATTAGTGGAAAATGGGAAATATGAAATAAAAGTAGTCAGAGACAAAGAAATTATAAATTAGTTCATACTATCAAGATATTCAATATTATGCTTCTGGGTTGTTAAAATGTTTTGTTTTGTTTTGGTAATGAAAGTACTAGATATGAATAAAAAAAATAAACATTGCCTGTCTTTTAAAATGAACTTTTAAAATGTGAAATTATAGACTATACTAGTATATTTAGGAAGATATGTAGGAAAATTTGGAATACATTAAAAGAAACTTAACGTCAATTTTGTCAAACAGTCTAATTAAAAATAATGATCCATACAATCATTGGTCCATACCAGGGATTCTTAAGCTGGGGTCCACAGAACCCTACTATGGTAGGTCTATATCTAGACTTCAGGGGATCTGTGATTTTGATTTTTTTCATATTTTGATAACTCTATTTCAATATATTTTGTTTCTTTTTTAATCCTATATATTTTATGCATTTAAAAACATTAATGTGAGAAATATTTTCATAGCCTTCACCAAATCCAAAGGGGTCCATAATGCACAAAAGGTTAAGACTTAAGACTGATTAATTACAATTCATTTATCAAGAAATTAACTAGTCTGTACTACAGCCATCCTGTTTGGGGTATTATGATGATGGTGGAAAAAATGGTTAACTAGACATTTTTTTCAAGCTTTATAGATATTAGCAATATGTCATTGATGGACTTGCATGGCAAATTATTTAAAAATTTTCATGATGGATGCCAGTAAATACTAATGAAATGGGAATGAAACAGGATGGACAGATGGGTTAAGGTTAGAAGTCAAAATAGCATTTGGTTCCACAATGCCACGTACATGGTTGGTGCTCAATAAATATTTTTTCACTGATTGACTAAGCAATTGATTTGGGGTAAGCCAAGTGTAATAAAAGTGTTAGACTAATTTTTTTTTATTTTAGAAACAATTCAGATTTTATTAGTGATTTAGAGAAATAAGTTCCTTAAGGTCAAGGATTATGTCTCATTCATATTTCTACTAACTAATGAAGTGCTTTCTATATATCCCATACTTAATAAATGCTTATTTATTGAACTGAAATTAATTTATGAAAGTAAGTTTTATACTTTGAGAAATCCATACCAATAGGATGAATATTAAGAAAACCTCTTCTTTTTTGTTCTTGGTACAGTGGAAAGGCACTAGAATATAAGTCATGAGAACTGGGGTCTGCAATAAATATATAGGTACCCTCCAGTAAGTTTTTTCATTGAGATTCCAACTTGTCTATATGCATAAACCAAGTGGGTCAGACTAGATGTTTTTAAAGTGTCTTTCCAATTCTAAAGTTCTATACTCTATGTCTACTTCTTGTAAGGGTAGAAAATGAAGCAGCTAGGTAACACAGTGTTAGAGCGCTGGACTTTGAGACTGAAATGTTGTTGTTGTGGTTAAGCAGTTTTTCAGTTGTGTCTGACTCTCCATGGCCCCATTTGGGGTTTTCTTGGCAAAGATACTAGAATGGTTTGCCATTTCCTTCTCCAGCTCATTTTACAGATGAGAAACTGACGCAAACAGATTTAAATGACTTGCCTAAAGTCACATCGCTACTAAGTGTGTGAGGCTAAATTTGAACTCATGAAGATGAGTTTTCCTGATTCCAAGCCCAGTGCTTTATCCACTGCACCACCAGCCTCACATATTTACTATCTGAGTGACCCTGGGAAAGTCACTTAACTTATGTCTGCCTCAATTTCTTCATTTGTAAAATGGGGATAATAATAGTATCTACCTCCCAGGGTTGTTGTGAAGCTCAAATGAGATATTTGCAAAGTGCTTTACAAACCTTAAAATGTTATGTAAATGCTAGATATTGTTATTCTTAAATATTATTAAAATTACATATTGTTAAGTTTGATATTATCCCATTGCTATGAACCTGTGGTGAGGCTAAATAGTGTTTATAATTCTACAATCATAGGATCTGCAGTTAGAGGGGAACTTGGAGATCATCCAATCCCCTCCTGCCAGAATATTCCAGTGATTTCCGAGTTCCAGAATATCCCATTAATTAAAATGGCATCCTACCATGACCTTCAACTTGTCAAGCTTATGGTCAAGTGTCCAGCTTGGGCAGGCCTCCACTAAAGGATACCTCAGCTTCCTAAATGACTTGGCATAACTTCCAAAGGCACCCACCTTACTTCCAGGTAGTAGTTTACACACTGGATAAAACAGATTTCTTGTCCTCTGTAAGCACTACCTTTCCCCTCTGGTAAGAAAATAAATTCTTATTTGGAAATGACAATAGCCTAAGTGTTATGTGCCAGGAATAATCTTTCTTTCAAATAAACATTCATAACGAGTAGATCTCTCAGGGCTTTACTATGAGACAGGTACTCCAATATTTTTATCAACTCCCAAACTCACAAGATAAATTCAAATAATTCTGTCCTAAGAAGGCAAAAAGATGGGGAAGAAGACACAGATGGAATAGATCTTTTTCAGGATCACTTTTATAGATTAAAGCTGGGAAAGAGAATGTGAAATTTAATAAGAGCAATGCGATACAGTTGGGAAGAAAGAATGCCCTAGCTAAGTGTGATTTAAACAGTATTGAATCAGCTGGAAGGAAATCTTGATGTACTGATAGGTGCAGCATTTATATTCTAGGTTCAATGTGCAAAGCCAGCAGAGAAAGCTAACAAGAAAGTGGCTTACATCCAGAGGAGTACGTTAAATAAATCCAGGAACACTATACATTCCCTTTCTAGGGGACCAGTTAACTCACATTTACAAGATGGTCTTCAACAGGGGCTATTCTTTAAGGAAAGTATGACCTTGATAGGGTGCGCTGAAGACAGTGCTCAGCAAGGGTTAAGATACTTTTGACCAGTTGTGGAAAGCCATTTGGAACTATGCCCAAAAAGTCACTAAACTGCACATCCTTTGATCCAGCTAGACTACAATCATCACCACCACCACCACCACCACCACCGCCACCACTACCACTACCACCACCACTACTACCACTATGAATAAGAATGTTAGCACTTGTGCAGCACTTTAAAAGGTTTGCAAAGTACTTTCCATATACTATTTCATTTGAATCTCACAACAACTCTATAAATTTGATACTATTGTTATCCCCATTTTTACAGATGAGGAAACTGAGACAAAATAGATTAAGTAATTTATCCAGTTAGTAAGAATCTGATGTAGGATTTGAACTCAGGTAGGTCTTCTTGATTCCAAGAACTCTATCTAGTTGCCTACTAGGTCTATACTCCCAAAGAGGTTAAAAAAAAAAAAAAAGGAAAAGGATCTATATGTACAAAAAACATTTATAGAAGCTATTTTCATAGTAGTAACACTAAGGGTGTGCATGAACACCTATTTGGGAACTTCTAAACAAATGGTATGTGAATATAAGGGAATATTATTGTACCATAAGAAACAATGAAATGGATAATTTCAAAGGAAACTGGAAAGACCTATAAGAACTGATGCATTGTTAAGTGAGAAGAACCAGGAGAACAACTTCTATAATAACAACAATGTTGTGAAGATAAACAACTTTGAAACGCTAGAGAACTCTGATCAATGCAATCACCAACTATGATTCCAGAAGGTCAGTGATTAAGCATGCTACCCACTTCCTGACAGAGGAGAGGGAATGGAGTCAAGATGAGAATAAGATATACATTTTTGGACTTCGACAAAAAACTGTTTCACTTGACTACACATACTTGTTATAAGTGTTTTGTTTTTCTTTTCTTTTTGTTTAAGGTAAAGGTGGGGGGGGGGAGAGAATGGAAGGAGAAAAAATAAATGCTTGTTAACTGAAAAAAAATTATTAAAAAAAAAAAGATACCTTTTGCCAGTGCCCTAACCCTGAACATCTAATTCAATTCAGTAATCATTTATGTCAGCTATTCATTCATTCTTTACTTCATTCATTCAGCAAGTAAGCATTTACTAAGTGCCTGCTAATACCCTACAAGACTTGTGCTCTGTAGTAAGGACACAAAAACAAAACGAAGCAAAATCTGTTTAAAAACAAACAAACAACAACAGACAAACAAACCACTTTTATTTCCTGGGGAAAGTAACTTATACATAGACAAGCAAATACAAAATAAGTTTAGGGAGTAACAAATGGGAGAGTCACAAAAGGGAGGACTCAGTAGCACCCAAGTTAAGCCTGTTGTGCCCCTTATGATAACAGTATCTTGGGTTGACATAGCTCTTTAAGGTCTGAAAAGCTCTTTCATCACAATGACCTGGGATTGGCAAGGTTGCTGTTTCATTGCCCCCATTTCAAAGATCAGGAAACTGAGCCTCTGAGAAGTTAAGTGACTCCTTCACAATCACACAACTCTAAGTGTTAGAACTGGGAGCTAAACCCCTGCCTCTGCTGACTCCAAGTCCAGAGCACTTTCCTGTACATGGTACTGTTACCCCTGGCAAGAGGCTGAGGTGAGATGATAAGTGGGATAGAAGATGCTTGTCCCCAAAGATCTAATGATTTAGTTGGGGAGATAAGACTTAAAATTCTGGTCTGGAAGCCTTATCCTTGCCCCTTAATGACTGTGTACAAATGACTAAAATGTAAATAACCCAGGTATATAAAGCTAACAAAGTGTTAGTTCAGAGCAAGCAGTCACCTTCTGCTGAAGATATCCGGAAAGGCTTCCCAGAAGACAGAGTATTTGACCTGTGTCTTGAAGGAAGGGTAGAATTTCAATGAAGAGAGATAAGGGAAGGGCATTCCAGAAGTATGACATGTTGCGAGCAAAAGCACAGAGTCTGGGAAGGTATTGAATGTGCTGGGAGAAGGGCCTGTATATATAGTCCGGTTTGGAAGCTAAAGTATGTAAAGGGAATTAGAACGAGAAAAGGTTGGAATGGTGTGCTGGAGCCAAATGGTAGTGGGCTAGTCTTAGGAGTATAGATTATATTCAGAAAGTAAAGGAGGAATCTATGAAAGCTTTTGAACAATGAAATGCAATAATAATAAATATGAATAATAATAAGAATGGATAGGGTTATCACATTCTCTTTTTCTAATGTAACCCTTCTTTTCCCCCATTCAGTGAGCCTTCCCTTCAAAGACTTTTTTTAAACATCAAAAAAACAATAAACACATCTATTGTATTTGAAAGCATATGCAACATTCCACATTCATAGTTCTCCATATTTCCACTGAAAGGAGAAAGGTACAAGATTTTATTGTACCTGTGTAAAATACAATGGTGTAAGGAACTCGCAGATGAGGACATTCCCTCTGCCAATGTAGGTAAGCACCTTCTTTGTAACTTAAACCCTTAGAGAGTTACCCAGAACAGGGCTTTTTAAACTTTTTCCACTCCTGATTCCTTTTCAAGTTTAAGCAGGGTTCATTGGCAATGCATGACTTGAGGGTGTGCATGCTTTGTGCTCAGAACCAAGGCTGCAATGAAAACAGCAGCAAGCCCTGCCATAAACATCTCAGATTCATTACGTGTTTGATTTTTAATTAATTTTCGGTCAATGCACATTCAGAAAACTTTTACTGTTGTCCATATGGGGTCGAGACCCACAGTTTAAGAAACACTGACCTAGAGCACTGACAGGTTACGTGATAGCAAAGGGTCATAGTCAGTAGGCACCATAGATGGTACCTAAACCTAGGTCTTCCTAGTTGATTTTTGACTGAGCTCTGCAATCACTATACAACACTGCCTTAAAGATGACAATGATGATGATGATAATGATGGCGGTGGTGGTAGTGGTGGTAGTGACAGTAATATCAGACATTTATATAGCAATTCAAGGTTTGAAAAGCACTTCATATATCTCATTTCTTGCCTTCACAATGTGTGGAAGGAGGTAGAGATTTGAAACCATAATTTTTTTAAATGAATGTTAAAAGTGAATTATTGATTTAAAAATTCAACAATGACCCTATTGCCAAAATAAATGAATGCCATGGGCTTTAAAAAAAAGTACTTCATATACCTTGTTCAGATCAATACATTATGAATATATATATACACATACATAGTAAAGTGAGTTAAATAAATTAAAAGAGGAAAAAGACAAGAGGAAAGGGGGATCAGTTTAAGAGAGTTCAGACAAAGGGGAATGAGGTCCTGAATGGATTCTAGAGGAGGTTCCTTCTAGGTTTGGATCTGTGATGCTAGAGAGGCACTAACAAAACCTGATTGGCTAGAGAATGTTCTAAATATCTCACCTGAACTAATCCTGGTCCTAGTTCACTACTCAAATTTATGACTCTTCCATTCTTCCCACCTTCTTGCCCTGCTCTACCTTCAGATGAACCTCTGGTCCTGCCTACAAGTTCAGGGTCACAGGGGCTCCAGAAGTCGCAGAGCAGTAAGGAGCAACATGGACACATGTCAATGGTCTTGTCCATTCTCAATACCTGTTGGCATTTCTTCCTGGCCTTGAAATCAAAAAGTTCAGGTGCAGGATTATGAAAGCATCCAAACCATAAAACTGAATTTAAACAGCCATCATTGACAGGAATCTTTGTTTGAATCTATGTACAGAATGATTGGAATGGTTATTTTTGGAGGAGGGTAAGTTTTATTGATGCCTTTTGCTTTTACATCACATTCATTTTTTAATATAATCCTACTTTTCCCCCATTCAGTAAGCCTTCCCTTTATATAAAGATTTTTTTTCAATCAGCAAAAAACAACAAACACATCAATTGTATCTGACAACAGATGTAACATTTCACACCCATAGTACCGCGTATTTCCATTGAAAAGAAGATGGCACAATGTCTTACCTCTTCTCAAGGGCCTCCTTTGGTCACTTTATTCCTTATTCAGTTTCGTATTCTGGTTCTTTTTATTTATATTGTTATACTAATTTTGTACAATGCTTTCCTAATTCTACTTCCTTCACTCTGTGTCAGTTCACACGTCTCCCAAAGTTTCTTCAAATTCCTCATATTTGTTATTTTTTACGGTACAATAATATAATGTTCATGAGCCACAATTTGTTTAGCCAATTGACAGGCAGGCACTCACTTAGTTTCCAATTTTTTGCTACCACCCTCCCCAAAAAATAGTGCTATGAATACTCTTTTATATAAAGGATCTCTTTCAAATGGTCAAAGGATATGAATAGGCAGTTTTCAGACAAAGAAATCAGACGAAGAAAGAAATATCTATAGTCATGTGAAAAAAATGCTCTAAATGACTATTGATTAGGGAAATGCAAATTAAAACAACTCTGAGGTACCACCTTCCACTTATCAGATTGACTAATATGACAGAAAAGGAAAATGATAAATGTTGGAGAGGATGTGGGAAAATAGGGACAACTAATGCACTGTTGGTAGAGTTGCGAACTGATTCAGCCTTTCTGGAGAGCAACTTGGAACTATGTTCAAAGGGCTATAAAATCATGCATACCCTTTGATCCAACAATACCAGTACTAGGCCTGTATCCCAAAGAGATTTTTTTTTAAAGGGAAGGAAAGGACCTGTATGTACAAAAATATTTATAACAGCTCTTTTCGTGGTGGCAAAGAATTGGAAACTGAGGGGATTCCCATCAATTAGGGAATGGCTGAACTAGTTGCGGTATATGATGGTAATGGAATACACTATTGTGCTATAAGGAATGACAGGCAGACTGATTTCAGAAAAACCTGGAAAGATTTACAAGAACTGATTCAAAATGAAGCGAGCAGAACCAGGAGAACATTGTACACAGTAACAGCAATACTGTATGATGATCACCTATGAATGACTTAGCTATTCTCAGCAAAACAATGATCCAAGACAACTCCAAAGGACTCATAATGAAAAATGCTATCTACATCCAGAGAAAGAACTGATGGAGTCTGGATGCATATTGAAACTTACTATTTTTCATTTGTGTGTGTGTGTGTGTGTGTGTTTTTTTTCTCTTGGTCTGTTTCTTTTTTCAAAACATGACTAATATGGAAATATGTTTTACATGACTGCATATATATGTAACCTAGATCAAATTGCTTGTCATGTTAGGGAGGAAGGAGGTGGGAGAGGGAGAAAATTTGGAACTCAAAAAAAAAATTTTAAATGAACGTTAAAAATTGTCTTTACATGTAATTGGGAAAAATAAAATAGTATTTTAAAAATGAAAAGAAATACAAAAGATCTCTCTGACATGATTAATTTAGCCAGCTTTAATCCATTGGTTGATTGCCTACAGGTTGCCAAGTCCTGCCTCAGTACAACAGAGATAATCAATAAGATAATGTTTTACATCCCAAAAGGAGACTGGCCAAACAGGGATTATTTAATCCTTCAAGAAGACAACTGGGAGGTGAACCTAGACAATAAAGGTTAATAGAAAATTAAACCTGATGATCTGTCTGAGCTTCCTGGGAAGATCAGAGCTATGGGGCATAAGTATATGTTAGGGGAGAAATGCAAGGAGAATTTAGAGCAGCTGCCTGAGACAAAGGGACACAGACAACAGAAAGGACTTTTAAATGAAGTGGACACTGCACTATTCATGCATCAGAGTAAATACTGAACAGATGGATACACCCAGCCCAATATTAATTCAACAAACACTGACAGCTCTATGCTGGACACTCTGTGCCCATCAAGAAAGAGCTTTCCACTGATCAGAGCCCTGTTTCCTCCCAGACAGGACACCAATGGCAGGGTGTTGGGTTACATGCTACAGTAGAAAGAGAATTAGACTGAAACTCCAGTGACCCAGGGTTCAACTCTCAGCTCTGCCACATATTTGCTAAGTGATCTCAGACCAGTCACTTAATCTAGTTAACTTTTCTTAGCCTCAGTGTCCTTAGCTGTAAAATGTTGCGGTGGGGAGTAGGGTTGAATGAGATAACCTCAGAAGTTCCTTGCAGCTCTAATATTCCATGACTCCACATGATTCCAGGCACTTGATAAATACTTGCTGACAACTGACTGATGGAGATACTCTACTCTACATCCACCTTCATCCATGATTTGGCCTAATTCTGTCATAGTAGGTTTCTAGACTTGTTATGAAAGGGTGACAGCGAAGTGATCACCAAATGTGTCAAGTCCCCAAGACTGCATCTGTTGGTGCTAAGGAGAGAGAGAGAGAGAGAGAGAGAGAGAGAGAGAGAGAGAGAGAGAGAGAGAGA